>NC_056743.1:796867522-797072522 GCF_019279795.1 Protopterus annectens | reverse complement strand
CACCAGGAGTATGTATACTGTTTGGACACTTATCTTGACATTGAGATGTGTGGGTTCAAACCATGATACCCTGGTTGAATGCTGCAGTAAGTTTTTTTAAAAGGGCTTTTAAATTAAACCTCTTCTGCTTGTGTGTCTGCTACAGCTTCCCATTCCGAGAAGCCTCCTGAAAAAGCCAAGAGAATTTATTGATAGAGTAAAGAGGGATGGAAAGTATCCCCTGATTATTGTTCCTCTGCTGTTTCAGGTTCAACCCTACCTGAAAAAATTTTAAGCAGTTGGATCCATCAGGCCCATAGGATCCTACAACTTTCAAGTCCAAGTCTATGGCTCACTACTGCTGCTCCTTTATCCTGAAGCCAATCGGTTCTCAAATTCACTCACCCTTCTTCCAAGAGACACTCTGAGAATAACTTTAAGGTCACTTTCCACCTCTTCCTACAGTTGTGTAGGAGCCTAACTGAAACTGATGTGGACAGGATGATAAGGATTCAGCCAGGAGTTAAAAAGCCTCCATCTCCCATCAGACCCTAACCAGTTTCTGACTCTTCCTCCAATCTGACTTTCAATTTCAGAACCATTGGACCAGAGAATCCTGTCTCTTGACTACTTTGGATCTGAAGGCTTTGAATACTTTAACTCCATCTCTGATCCAGTCAGCTCTTATGTCCTCAGAGCTGGAGGGATCTTGGAGCCAAAGCATTGTTGCTGGATCTGGGCTGTGGGGTTAGTTCACTTTGCCCTTGGTGCAGTCTCTTCCTCTCTGGCATTGGTGCTGGACAGATTGGCTCTGACTACTACCTCAAGGCAGAGTTATGGTGATGCTCTGAGCTGTCCTGGGTAGCTGTCTTTGTTTCCTGCCAGAGTGGCTACTCTTCTATGTCTTCGGCCTTTGAGGTAGCAGAGAGCTTTCTCCACCTCTGCAGGTAAGACATACTTGTCTCCTTCGGGTCCACTCATTTTACAACTGCTGTGGTCTTTAAGCCTACACTTCCTGTCACATTGGTGCAACTACCCTGTACAAGTCTTAAGACAGTCCTCATTCAGGACTCTGCTCACACTTCCAAGTCCTCTGTGGAGCACATCAGTGAAGAGCTCCTTCAGAAGTTTACAAGCAAGAGGGTTCTCTTAGATTCCCCCCAGGAGTACTTCGCAAAAGACACTGACTTCAATGAAGGGGAAGGTCCCCAGATCCCCTCCCTGAGGATATCATCTTTGGAGAAATATTAGAGATTTTGAGACAGGTGGTTGGTCTTCTGACTCCCTTCCCAAGAGGAGTCTGTGATTAGATTTTCGGAGGCAGCTCAGCTATGTCCTAGTTAGTAGTTCCCCCCCAGTGGGCAAGATGGTGGACCTTATCTCCTGCTGGGGCATAGAAAGATCTGGATGTCATGGAGCCCAATCCCCTAAAGACCTGAAAAATACTTTGTTGTACCCAAGGACTGGGCACACTAGAGCAAGGGCCTCCTAGTAGATGCTATGGTGGTAGCAGTGGCCATCAAGAAAAGTTATGGAACAAAGATCTACTGTCCATTCCCCTCAGAGTCTAGGATGTTTAACAGGTTTGGGAAGTTGTGTGTATGCATCAGCGACCTTTTTCTTAAGTCATTGAATTATTTGGCACGTCACAAGAGTTCAGAGGGACTTTATCTAAAGTTTTCCAATTCCCTCTCTGGGTCCACATCTGTAGAGGACAAGAATGATCTTTCATTTTGTCCTTGACATATGGGTTCAATTCAGATATGATAACCGGCTATGCTGTTACTACAGTTCGCATGGCCCAAAACTCTCTGCTTCTCCTCTACCCACTGTCCTCTCCCAATTAGTCCATATCTTGTTTGCTGCTTTTCCAGACAGACTTATTGCCATAGCTCTCAAGCAAAGTTCATATTTTAGTTTTCTTCTTTTTTCTGTTATTACCTCGCTTTAGCTCCATCAACCTTTCATGTTCCTCTACCCTTAAAGTTGTAATCACTTTCCCTTTTCCGTACACTTCAGTGTAATCCTTTGCTGTCATCGTTGGTAGTTTCTCAGTTTCTCTTCCCTTTTCCTAAAAAAAAAAAAAAAAAAAAAAAAAAAATGTTTTTCTGTCATTTTTCCTGTTTGAATGTGGTTTTCTATCTCTTCTCTTTGGTGTGAGAGTGGTGTGTGCTTTTTCCAGCCTTTATATTAGGGTCCTACTGGCTTCAAAAAATGCCAGAAATGCAGCCGTAAGATCCCTCTCTTGAATCTGCACCTGTTATGCATATATTGTTTGGGTTCTGTACATCTGCAGGAAGATTGTAGTATTTGCAATGGCTCTAGTCATAGGGCCCTTGTTGAAACAAAAAACATTCATTTTAATGTTTGATTTCTTCTGCCTTTGGTGAGGCCGTATCTGCTCATGAAGATTGTGAGATGTTTTTTCCCCTTCATTGTCCTCTATGGAGAAGAGCAAAAAGAGAAGTTTGTCTATACCAACATTTCCTTTGGCACTGAAACCTAAGAGACCTAGATTCTCTGTACCTAAAAGTTTCTCTGAACCTATTGACTCCAATTCTAAGACTACAGTACCAGGAAAATCACCGGCACCGACCGCTGTTCTGATTCAAAGTCATTGATGCTGAAGCCTTCTGCACAAGACTTATTGCTTCCTGGCTCTTCCTCAATGTCGACTACATCGGCGCAGAGTATGGCTGCAGTGCTGAAAGATGTTTTACTCAGGACTAGTTGCTCCCCATCCATTGACCCTTTTGTGGGTGAAGTACCCCAAGTTTTCTTACAAAGGCCAAAATCACCCTCTGTCAGTTCTTTCCACCAAGTGTTACAGAAGTAGACATGGAGAGACTGGTGAATGACATTCTGTGGGTAAGAGGTTGTACAGGACTCCATTAAGCTGTGGCCGCTATGGGCTCAGAAGCTAAACCTTCATTCACCTCTCAACTACTGAGGTATCAGAGTTTACAGCTCCGAGTCGTCTGGCACTGATTGCATCAGTTCTGGAGATCTCTCTCACTTTTGAACTGGATATTTTATTTATTTTACTTTTGTTTACCAGGAAAGTCTGACTGGGATAAAACCCATTTTCAGTGGAGGCCCGGGGAGAAAAGCTCCACATAGAGATTTTACAAAAACATACAAGAAATTATACAAAACTTATACAAGAAATTATGCAAAAAATATATACAAGACCTACAGTACACCGGAAGTTGCTTTCTATGCAGCTGACATCTGAGTTCTGTGGTTCTTTTAGATCTTGAGACCTCCTGGGGCCATTTTTGCCCTGTGAGCTCCCAACAGGCAGGAGTCCACTCCAGTTTTGTCGGGTTTTTTTTGTTTTTTTTTTTTGTTGTTTTTGGTTGTTTTGTTTGTTTTTTTGGTTTGCTTTTTTGGTTTGTTTTTTTTGGTTTGTTTTTTTGGTTTGTTTTTTTTTTTTTGGTTTGTTTTTTTTTTGGTTTTTTTTTTGGTTTGTTTTTTTGGTTTGTTTTTTTTTGGTTTGTTGTTTTGGTTTGTTGTTTTGGTTTGTTTTTTGTGGTTTGTTTTTTGTGCTTTGCTTTTTGTGGTGTGTTTTCGTGGTTTGTTTTGTGGTTTGTTTTTGTGGTTTGTTTGTTGTGGTTTGTTTGTTGTGGTTTGTTTGTTGTGGTTTGTTTGTTGTGGTTTGTTTGTTGTGGTTTGTTTGTTGTGGTTTGTTTGTTGTGGTTTGTTTGTTGTGGTTTGTTTGTTGTGGTTTGTTTGTTGTGGTTTGTTTGTTGTGGTTTGTTTGTTGTGGTTTGTTTGTTGTGGTTTGTTTGTTGTGGTTTGTTTGTTGTGGTTTGTTTGTTGTGGTTTGTTTGTTGTGGTTTGTTTGTTGTGGTTTGTTTGTTGTGGTTTGTTTTTGTGGTTTGTTTTTTTTGAGCTATCCCTGCACTGTGGAGCGTCAGCACTGTTCAGTTCAGCTCCGCCTTCTCTCTCCGGGATTGTTTCATCAGAAAGGCGAGTGACCACGATTCCGAGGCAGGCTGTCTTTGTTTCTGGCTCCTTTCCCTCTTTGGGGGGGCCAGACTTCGAGGCAGTGAAGAGGACCTTTTCTGTTGCAGGGACTCATTCAGTCCTTTCCACCTTGGAGTAGATGTCTTCCTCGCACCGTTATTAGACCTGTTTCTACACTGGGGCATTGAGTGGCAAAACCTTTGGAATCTCTCATATAGGTGTTACCTCTCCAGACTATCCCCTGAGGAGGTTCCTCAGAAGTGCAAGAGGAAGCACTTATATTTCCCACCGGAATCGGGCTCGGATACTGATTTTGATGAAGAGGAGCAGTCCCTAAGGTTACCTCCTGATGTCCTTTGGAAACATCCTAGAAATGTTGATTTAGAGGGTTGACTGGAAGTCCCAAAACCCTTCCTCAGAAGAATCACTTTACCTGCAGGCTTTTGGCCCTCACCCGTCTACCTTTTTGGTGATTCCACCTGCTAACTAACTTCAGTTTTCTCAACTGGTGTAGAAGGCACCTGACACTGTTGAACCCATCCCAAAGAGACTGGAAAAAATGTTATCTGCCCCTGAGGATAAACCATGCTCGGCTAAAGGTTTAACAGTAGATGCCATGATTATTGCGGCTGTCATGAAAAACACACTTGCTGAGGAAAGTTCATATATCCATCCCCCCAACAGAGAATCTTGGGTGGTGGATAGATTTGGGAGACGGGTTTACACTTCATCGACTTTCAATTTAAGGTCTTTAAATTTCCTGGCACATTTTACCAGAGTTCAGAGAGATCTGATCAAGGAGTTGGATACTCTGGCAGGAGCGGTTACTGAGGGAGTCCAAGAAAACGTTTCTTCCCAGATGGCTACCCTGGAGTCTGTCGAACTTATCCATGATGCTCAATGCACATGCAACTGGAGGCTCTACCAGAGCGGCAGGTTTACACGTAGCCATAAGGAGCCATGCCTGCATGCACTTGTGACTTTGCTGAACCATTTGTCTTCATTCATCAGTGCACCTTTTGGCAGATCGTCTGTTTGGCCCAGAAGTTAGAGAGATTATGCAGGTGTAAGAAGGATGTTAAGACCCTTTCTGCTGTGGGCATACTTTTTTTCCAGCCCCCCCCCCCCCCCAAGATCCTTTTCTAGGAGTCAGAGGAGCGGTGGAAAGATGTTCAAAAAATCCCAAGCGGCTTTCCAGGAGACATGTGTTGCCAGTTCTCCAAGGGGCAGAGCGGGCATCTACAATGGAAGACTCTGTCCACACAGCAGAGGTGGTCTACAGAGCTAGGGCTTCAGGTACTCCTTCCCAGTGAAGCCCTTTCAACATTCCTGAAATGAGACAATTTGTCTTCCTCAGGAGGCAGTCGGGGGGACGCTTATCCTTGCAAACAAAATGCCTGCCTAATTATAACAGATTCTTGGGTGCAACGTATTTCCAGAGGTTATACTGTACCCTTTTCACTTCATCCTCTCGTATGCAAAAAAAAAAAACCCTTATGTTCCATCCAATCAGAGGGAACCAGCTGTCTTAGAAATGGAAAAACTGCTAGAGAATAGTCATCCAAGAAGCCCCACCAGACCAGAGAGGATCTGGAATTTACTAAAGATTTCTTTTAGTGCCAAAAAAAGGGACAGGAGGCCAATTTTGTATCTGTGTGCTGAACAAATCAGTTCGAACAAAATGCTGGATGGTCATGGTACAGTCCATTCTTCCTTTTTTTTGAAAAGGATGAGTAGGTATGCTCGATAGATCTTCAAGATACGTACTTCCACATAAAAATGGACAAGCACTCCAGAAAGTTCCTCCACTTCTGGCTGAGACTGTCATTACCAGTTCAGAGTGCTACCTTTTGGTCTTGCCACATCCCCTAGGGTGTTCAGATGTATGGCAGTAGTAGCAGCTCTCCTGAGACTGCAAGAATTCTGGGTGTTTCCCTTCCTCCAGTGAGACTTCGGAAAGTCATAACTCTGGTTCAGAAAATAATGCACAGCATCAAGGTACCTGCTCAACTAATTTTACAGGCCCTGGGTCCTATGGCAGTGACTATAACTGTAGTTCCTTAGCCAGGTATTACATGAGAATTCTACAGTGGCTGTTGGCATTTCATTAGTCTGTGCTATACCAGCCCATGTTAGGCCAGATTCTGATGGTCAGTCATTGCAGGAAGAACTTAGCTTGGTGGATTCACTCCAAAGAAATTCTCCTAGATCGTCCCTTAGAGTCCCTCTTAGTGGCCAACTTGCATGTCAGTGTTCTGGAGCTAAGATCAGTGCTTTTAGCATTGCAAGCCTTTCAAACCGCTCTTTCTGTGGGTATAGTATGTCAGTAGTTTGGTACATCAACAAACCGGTAAGAACCAAATCTTACCCCTTTATCAAGAAGTACTTTGTGTGTGGCAGTGGGCGATCTGTTCCAACTGCTCTCTGTTAGCAACACACATTCCGGGGAGTTCCATTGTGATAGCAGACAAACTGAGCAGATGTGTTCTTCAGCCTCACAAGTGGTCTCAAACCAAGAGCGATAGAAAGGATTTTCCGTCATTGGAGCCAGCCTTGCTGCTACCTGTTTTCCTCTCCCTTAAACAAATTCTTACAGAAAGCACTCTGATTGAAGAACAAAAGTAATCCTCGTTGCACCTTTTTGACATCGACAGATATGGTTCCCCTTTCTTTAGCCTTATCTGATTCAGTGACATTGGACTTTGGACCTGGCTGCAGACCTTCTGTTTTCTCCAGACTAATTCATCCAGACATTCTGAACCTCAAGCTGACAGCATGGTTCCCCCAGTTCCATTAGTTGCCAGGCGACTTAATTTTTCTGCCTCAGTACGCTAGATACTCCTAGCTTCTCATGAGCATTACACCTATAAAGTTTACATTAGTAAATGGAATGGTCTATATTACTAATTCACGAGTGGTTTCTCAATCCTGTAATGACAGAATCAGTCCTTCATCAATGGGACCAACCATGCTGCGGTCTTTTTGCTTTAACTCCAAGTGCAACAGGTACTTCGCTTTAACCCCCCCCCCCCCCCCCCCCGTAGGGGAATCACCTAGAAGACTGGTCCATGAGTGGCCCCCAGGACTCCTATAAGCTTGTCCTGTTCCACTGATCCCAAAATTCCTACAGAAAGCATTGTACAGGAAGTATGAAGTTGTCCACCTTGCTCTTTTCTGGCCTCAACAGGTATGGTTCCCATTTCTGTGGTCTCATCTTGTACCCTCTTTGGGTGTTAGATGCAACCCAGGATCTTCTTTCACCCTTCGAGTAACTCCTGCAGACCGCATGATTTCTCCACTTCCAATGATGTCCAGGTTTTCATCCCCTTATACCTTCTCAGAAGGATTCTACGAGAAAGATGTATGAGTAAATGGAAAATCCCCCATTGGGCTGCCCAGCGACAACTAGATACCTTTTCAGCACTCATTTCAGCTGTTCTAGACTTTCTTGCTTCCATGTTTAACAGTGGTGCTAGTTATTCAACCATAAAGATTCGTCTTGCAGTTGTCTCACATTTTCATGTTGGACATAATGCCTCATCTAGGTTGTGTAAAGCCTTTCTTAAAGGAACTTTCTTATTCCAACCCCTTCATCAGAAACCCTACTCCACCATGACATCTAAACATTTTCCATCAAGCCTAGACTCTACTCCTGTTTGAGCCACCTGCCAAGGCAGATTGAAATTTGTCTTGGAAAGTTTTTCTGGTCGCAATTGCATCAACCAGCCAAGTGTTAGAACTCTAGGCCCTCGCATCTAAGCCATCCGATCTAATTTTTCACAAGAACAGGGTTTTTCTCCCAACAAATCCTTCCTATTTAAGGTGGTCTCCGAAATTGCTGTTTATCTATCGACCTTCCTGTTTTCTTTCCGAGATTTCAGTGGAGTATATGCTACACCTCTTAAATGTGCATAGGCAACTATGATTCTATATCCACAAAATGGAAGGTTTTAGAAAATCATACCAGTTTATTTCCTTTTCTAAAGCCAGACTGAGAAACCATTTCAGAGGTGACTTTGTCCATGTGGCTGACAATGCATTTCACTTGCTTACAGTAACAATGGATTGAAACTTTCTAAACCTAAGGCTCATTTCACCAGATTGGTGGCCAAATCCTGTGATCTCTGGTCTGACATTTAGATGACATTTGCAAGTTACTACTTGGTCAAACCCCCAGACCTTCATTGTTCACTACAAATTGGTCATCTTGTCTAGGAATAGAGCAGTGTTGGCTCTGCTGTGCTCTGGAATCCTTCCTTTAGGACCACCCGAGGTTTCTCTAGCTGGGGACTCTGCCTCATCAGTTGAGGATTGGATGAAAAAGGCACCATCAGATTCAAAAGGTAAGCATCTTGTCTGTTTTCTTGCTTCCTCAGCCTCTTACCCTCCATTCCACTTCCCATTTCATAATATTTACTAATTCCCAAGAGACTAGTTCAACCTGAGGAATGATGCTTTGCTTGATGAGCTCCAGCTCCCTTTTCATTCTTTCTCCTACTTGTCTAGTTAATCCCTAGGATGTTTCATATTTTTATATGCAAATATGATAGCTGTCACTACGTACACTGTAGAGAAAAGGGAAGGGTAAACTTTATCTCAAGTTTTTCTATTAGTGTGAAGGATTATAGTACAGGGAGGAGCTTGAGCTACAGATCCAACTCTTAGAAGTGGCTGAAGTCTGATCCAAAACCAAACAGTTGAAGGATGAAAACAGACAACACAGATGCATAGTTATGGTGAGTACATAACTTTTATTTTCTCTGTCGGTCACTTTACCGACCTCTCCATTCTTCCATTGCCTGCTTTTTTTCTCTGTCAGCCTGCCTGTGAAGCAACCTTTGATCTTCACAGTACAATTGTTCCCTGCATGAAAAAAAGAAAATCGTCAAGTAGACTGGATTGTTAGACCAGCTCTGACTTTGGATGACTCTGTTTAGCTGCTTATTCCTTGGAAACCCCCCCCCCCCCCCCAGTGTTCTTGGTGTAGCCTTCCAAGCCGCCAAAGACTGTGGGGGATAGCAAAGTCCTCTGTCTTTTAGAGGTTCCTTGGAGGGCAGGGGAGTGCTCTTTTTGTTGATGTTAGGGGAAGGTTTTTCACATGGCAATGGAAGAAGGGTCTAGTGTGCCTAAGGGTCGAACCTGATTCAGGGGGAGTGTGTTTAGTAAGAACAACTTCCAGTCTCCTGTTTCTGTGTGGAATCCTACAGTAAATTGGGGGATTTGCCCTTCCCCACTGTAAGGTGATCTTTGAGTTGGTGTATATAATTAGCAGAGGTGTGGGTGCAAAAATAGTGTATGTGGTGTAGGTTTTTAGGTAGAGAGATCCCTCAAAACGCAAGAATGCTACAACTAACAGATATCCTTCTATTCCCATGTTGCAATATTCTTAGTGTGGGTTTCTCCTCCTCAAGTGACCCAGACGTTAGCTCCTATACAAAAGTTTGTCTGGTTGCTGTAGGTGCGTGGGAAGTCAGATTACTGCCATAAACGAGGGACCTTAAATGTGACCTCTACATGCACAGACCTCAGAACTTTACAGCTGTAGTTGAACGTCATATCGATTGCATTGCGCCTCTACTTTCAAGATGTGTAAAGCTAAGAACCTCGTTGGGGATTTTTTTTTTTTTTTTTGCTATTGCTTGTTTGGTTTGCTGTCCCCCCCCCCCCCCTGATGAGGAATCCATTGAAGGGGACTTCCCCCGAGGAAATTACCTTTGAGGAGACCATTACCAAATGAAAGAATATTTCAAATGGGATACTTCCCAAATGACAGAAATTCAAGAGATATTTTGAGTTACTACAAGTAGAATCTCCCTGCCCCATCTGCTATCCTACCAGTTATACCTGCTTATCTTGATGCTTTTTCTTCAGCATCAAAAAATCCTGATTCACAGCCACCTTGCCCCTAAGAGACCTGACCATTCTACAAGGTGCCTGATGAACAGAAATTCCTGGTGAAAACCCCCCCTTGCCAGACCCAGCAGTGATTGCTGTATCCCCTGACAAGCAGTCCATATTAATACCCTCCCCGTCCCTTTTACTTACTGATTAGGACAGTAAGAATATGGACAGGATAGACAAGAAGGGTTTATACCTCCTTCACTCTAGCCTTCAGAGCTGTGAAGTACCAAACGCATATGGTAAAATATGCCTTGGACTTAGTATCCCAAGCCTCTACTCTCCTGTACTCCTTGCCTGACTCCCCTAACAAGGCAGAGGTAGCATTAACACTGTCCCTGGTTTCTCCAGTGGCCACATTCAGTTAGATGTAGTTATGGTGCAGCAGAGGCTTTTGCAAGGTCTGCTGCTTCCGTATCAGTGCTATGCAGATATTCTTGGCTTTGCCTTCAATCCCTGCCGGAAGACTTTTTAAGTCCAGAATTCTTGATGGCCCCCCTAGACCACAACCTCCTGTTTAGGAAACCGTCTGCAGAACTCTTTAAAAACCTTCTGGGGAAGAGCAAGGAACTTCAAGATATTAAACACCTTCTGGTGTCCCCCATTCCTAAATACTACAGGAAATAGCCAGCCAAGACTACCTTTGTCAGGAGGATCCCCCCTCCTCTGCTACTCCTTCCTCTTCCAGATGTAGGAAAGGAGCCAGGAAACAAACCACTTCCAGACCAGCTTCCTCTCAATCTACACAGACAGCCCTTTATGACAGAAATGGCTCCAACAACGCATGACTTCCTTGCTCACCTCCCCCTGTCAGCCCACCTCTCCCACTGCCCTACCCCATTGGAGAACTATCACCACAGACGGCTGGGTTCTGGCAGTAGTAGAAGATATTCCTCTCTCGGAAAGAAAGATCCCCTGCAAGGGGCATTCCATTCTCACCCAAGAATCAACTGCACCTTATTCTCCAGATCGTACAGGATCTTCTGAACCATGGAACAATAGAACCTGTCCCTCCAGGACAACAAGGAAAAGATTTTTACTCAAGATTATTTCTTGTACCAAAAAAAAGGATGGCCCTTGGAGGCCAATTCTGGATCTGTCCTTTCTAAACCTCTTCCTGAAGAATTCCATTTTTCTGAATGTTATCCCTCCAGACCCTTCTTCACTATTGCCAGCCCAAGAATTCATGGCCACGCTAGTTCTCAAGGAGGCCTACATCCACATCCCCATAAAAGCCTCTCACAGAAATTACTTGGTTTACTGGGCCCTGTTCTCACTTTCAATTTACAGCCTTGCCCTTTGGTTTATCTACTGCATCCAGGGTATTCGCAAAGTGCCTTGCCCCAGCAATAGCCTATTGCAGAACCAAAGGCATTCAAATTTACCTCTACCTAGACGACATCCTCATTCTTGCAGAAAGAGGACACCCTAAAAAAAATCTGCAGTTCACCATGCCCCTGCTACAAGGCTTGGGGTTCACTCGCAACCTCCCCAAGTCATCCCTAACCCCACAGCAGGACAAAATTTTTTGGGGGTGTAGGATCAGAACAGACCTGATGCAGACATTCCTTCCTCAGGGCAAAGTTCTCTCCCTTACTGGCCACTTCCAGGACCTGATTCAAGTACAACTATCAGCAAGACAATTCCTATGGGTTCTGGCCCTTATGACTGCCACGATTCCTATGCTGCCTCTAGCCAGGATGCATATGAGAAAACTGCAGTGGTATTTGAAGAATGTTTGGTCACAACGCAACCACCCTCTAGAATTTTAGATCCCATTCTTACCCTGCCTCAAAGCAGAATTAAGGTGGTGGTTACAACAATTTCATATGAACCCAAGCCTTCCACTCCATCCCCCGCCCCCTACACCAGCTCAGTACATGCATACAGATGCATCAGACCTGGGCTGGGGGAGCTACCATAACGTGTCTCAAGGTGCAGGAGATCTGGCACCCTACTCTCTGGAAAAGACAAAGCACTGTAAGGGAGATGACAGCAGTCCTTTTGGCCCTGAAAGCCTTTTTCCCCCCAATCCTGCAACCAGGTCCCCATCAAATCTTCACAGATCATGCCACAGTCATGTGGTACCTCAACAAACTAGGAAGGACCAAGTTCCATCTCCTATGCAGGATACCAATACAGATTTGGGACCTAGCCTCCAGAAACAACTTATCCCTGCAGGCAACCTACATCCCATCCTAAGACAAACCAACAAGATGTTCTCAGCAGATCATCCTCTCTATATCACGAGTGGATGTTGAACAGTCAAGTCTTTCTAGACGTCCACCAGTGGGGCACACCTCAAGTAGATTTGTCTGCCTCCCCCCCTGAACAGACATTTGAAAAAATTCTGTACCAAGGACCACTCCCCACTAGCCTAGATGGTGGATCCCTTCAACATTTCATGGAAAGGACGGTTTCTGTATGCATTTCCCCCCCTTCCCTCTCATTCCAGAAGTCCTGAAGATCAGGAGGGACAAACCAAAAATTTTGCTGGTGACTCCCTACTGGTCAAGGCAGCATTGGTTCCCCCTAGTACTATCTTTTGCCAAGGACAATCACTACAAGTTACCCCACAAGGTGGACCTACTCAGACAGCAGGAGGGAGCACTCATTCATCTTCGTCTGCAGATGTTATGCCTAACTATCTGTGATACTTTTAATTCCCTTCAGACACCACTACTTCGAGGATGTGGTTTCATTCCTGAGGGAGGCCAGGAAACCTACTACAAGGAGAGCCTACATTTCAAAATGGGAAAGATTCTCCAAATGGTGTCTCAAAAAGCATAGGGATCCCTTTCTAGTGAATGTTCCTGTAGTCCCAACTTGTGTGTGAACTTAAGGCTGACCTTTCATACTTCTCAGTGAAGTCTGCTTATCTGCAGTCTCTGCATGCTTTACCCCTAGACCCCCCTCTACTATCCAGGCTAGATGTTAAGTTGTTCCTGAAAGGAGTCTTGCACATCAGACCACCAAGAAAACCCGTCCCACCACCTTGGAACTTGAACTTTATCCTACAAAAACACACTGGCTCCATTTGAGCTAGCCAGCTCTGCAACACTCCAAATGTACACATGGAAAACTGATACCCTTCTAGCACAGGTAAGGGGTCACCAGAAAAACAGAGTTGCAAGCTCTCATGGCCTGCCCACTCTACACTATTTTCCACAAGGGCAGGGTGTCCCTGCACACCAACTCTTCTTTCATGCCCAAGGTGGTCAACGAATGGTCTTTAAACCAGTCCATTTACCTGCCTACCTTCTCCTCTCCCACTAATGATAGTGAGAGGATATTCCATTCCCTTGACGTATAGGAGCCTGAGGTGGAGAATCCCACACTAAGAATACTGCAAGATGGAAGAGGACATCTATGGTCATAGTAAGATTTTACACAACTATTCTTTCCCACAGCACATATGACATGCAGCAACACCAGTGTTTCACTTACTAAGCCTGTAAGACGTAACACTCGAACCAAATTTTCTAGTCAATGGAGACTCAAAAATGAGACACATTGATGTCCCACTCACCAGGTTTGACAAGGAGAAAGTCAGTCAGCTGCCTGCCCGGTGCTATGATTCGTCAGATCACACAATTACTCTGGTCTCTCAGCAACAAGTACCACCATTTTGGCTCTGTCATAGTTCATGTTGGAGTGAACGACCTGAGACTTGCCTTTGAAGAGAAATGCTTGAGCTTTCTGTGTCCCAGGCAGGTATGTTGCTAGCTTTGAGCAGCATGCTCCCCTCACCTAGAATGATGCCACAGTGTAAACAAAAACTGAATGAGTTCAATAACCGGCTCAGTTTTTGGTGTCACTCAAAGGGGATCCAGTTCCTGTCAGCCTGGGAAGCCATAGTTGACAAACCTTGCTGCTTTGGTAGAGGTGGTGTGCACCCAGGCACCTCGAGGCTTTTGGCTGCTAGCAAAGGCTCTTGCCTTCCCCGTAGTACCCTTTTTTAGGCAAGGTTTCAAACTTACCGACATGAAGTTTGCCAGTCGTAAAAAAACAGGGGTCATGCTGCTAAAGGGTAGAAACTTAAACCACCCTGGAATTTTTTCTGTTACTGGAAGATGTAGGTGTCTGTGCAGTCACAGAAACCTGGTTCAAGGCCTCCATATCCGGGCTTTGCAAGGCTACAGTGCCTTGCACACCTTCAGTTCGCACAATGAGCATGAGAACCAAAGGAGAAGGTGTTTGTCTATATTAGAGATAAATTTACCTCACATGTAGTTAGACTGGACAACTCAATGGAGTTAATCCAGGTTCAAGTTATGGTGGGTAACATCCCCATTCAAGTCATAACCAGTTATAGATCCCCCTCCATGAGTCATGAAGCGCAAGAAGCCTTCTTGACCAAATTGGCGACAATCTAAATATTACCAAGCACACTGGTTACCCACCATCAGCTTGAAAATGTATACTAGCCCTAACCTGCTAGCACAATAGTTCCTTGGCTTTAACTCAGATGTCCTGGAGCAAGTTCATATCACGACAAGAGGAACAAACATACTAGATCTGGTCCTCACTAACATGTCAAACAGATGCACTACCGCAACTTTCAGATTCTCATTAGTTAAATCTAACCACAAATCGGTCACCTTCAAGCTGCCAAGCTGACACTTACACCAGAACTCACAAATGGCGAAAACAGACTAAAAAACTTCAAGGCAAAATATACTTTCCTAGGTGAAGATATAAATGCAGTCAGAGTCCCAGCCCCCAGCTGATGGTTGTAGCTACACCGAAGCTTACACTAAAGCCCTATACAGTCATTTGCATAAGTATATAGACTTTGCTGTACCAGAAAGAATCAAAGCCAGAGCCCCAAGTAAAAATAAACTACTATGGTGGATATCCAGCATCAACAAACTTTACGATAAGCACAAAAAGTTGCTGTACATGAAAACAAAGACAAGACCCCAACAATGGAAAAGTGCACCCTCTTCAGCCTCAACAGGCAAATAAGACAACTTATTTCCTCCAAGGGCCTCTGAGAAAAACTTGGCTAGTACAGCCAAGAATAACCCGTAAGGCCTTTTACAGCTACAGTGGATATAAAGTGTACACATCCCTATTAAAATGCCAGGTTTTTGTGATATAAAAGAGACCACAATAAATATTTACAAAACTTTTCCCACCTCTAATGTGACCTATAAAATAAAACTACAAAAAAAGTGAACACCATCTGCAGAGGCACAAAATCCAAAATTGTTTAATACTCCAGCGGCTCAGCTAGCACGCCTTTCAGAGTTAACATTACAGTAGCATAAGCTACACTTAAGTAATACCACATCATTAATCATTTAACTAAAACAATTAAACACAAAGTAATAGTTAACACTTAATCCAGAAAAGCCTTCCACTCAAGTTCTGTGCTTAAACCATAAGGCACCAAAGTGCCAAACTTTAAAATACAGACTGCTTCTTTATATAACAGTTTGAGGTTGTTGTTCCACCTTGCCTTCATTCTTGCTGGTTGGGTTCGGAGCCAATTCTCTGCTCCAACTCGGCTGATTTACTATAGTTCAAGAGCTTTTACTGGCTTGAGGCTAACCCCTATCCCCAACATGCCTAGTGGTAGCTACCCAGATCTCGTTTGCCACGTGCATCGTCGAGATTGCGACTTAGTACTCAAGAGTTTTTTCACATAGTGTTATCCTTTCCAGGGTTTTATTGTTGTATTACATTGTTAGTGTATATTTATCCCCTTTAAGTCTACCTTTTTTCCTACTTGTTGGGTGATGTTCTTAGTGTTTCACTGGTGCAGTCATCACACTTGGGTTATCTGTCTGCAAGTAGCCCTCAGTCGACCTGAATACCAGAGTCTTGGGATTTCTGCATCCGTTGCTGTCACCTCTTCCATGACGTCAGGTCGTCGGGTATAAAGCATGCAGCTGACGCCATTACGTCAGCTTTTCTTGCTGTGCAGGAGCCCGAAGCAGTTGGCAAGTGCCAGTCGGCCGCTACCTGAAATTTTCATTGTTTGAATTTCAAACCTGAAGTCTTCTAAAGCTAAGTACCCCATTGGGGATCCTTTTTTCTTGCTCTAACCGATGTCAGAAAGTTAATTGTCTTGCCTGTGGAAAAGAAATACCTCACAGAGATTTTCATTCTTACTGGGTCACTTGTTTAGGCTCAGACCACGACTTTCCTCGCGGTTGGTTTTGTGCCTTGTTTAACACCCGAACTGTTCGTATTCGGGCTATTTTTGTCGCTAAATTCTTTTGCTCTGGTTCTCCGTATTCTGAAATGGCTTCGGTAAGCCACCCGACTACTGACCTTCTGAAAAAACGTAAGGATAAAGACAGAGACAAACCGCATAGGCCGGTACTCGGTGAGGTGCATTTGCAGCCCCTGATACCTGCTTTTATACATTTGCAGGCCTCTGCTGAGACCCATTCGGAGTCCGGTATGCCGTGAGATGCTGCTTCAACTTTGGAAACTGCGGAGGTCTCTACCTTGGATGGGTCTGGAGCTGCTGTGTAGGCACCGGCTTCTGAGGGTGTATTCCGACCTTCCTATGTTAGTATTATACCATCTACTTTGTTTCTGACTAAAACTACCAAGTTTCTCAGGCCCAGAGTTTGCACTACGCCTAGAAAACCAATCTAAGTGCATGCACAAGCTCCCATGCCACAGAAACAAATGCTCAGAATGGATAACATTAATTAGGGGAAGCCAGCCTTCCCTCTCTAAAGGACACAGGATTGATTTTCCTTCTGATTCTACAGACCATGAGTCCGATGACTGTGATCCCTCTGATTACCAGGACACATTCCCTTATCTACCTATGAGGATTCAAATGCAGAGGATTCCATTCCCTCTGCCTACCCTCCAGAGGACTTTTCTTTTGGTGAAACCTTGCATATCTTAATAGAGCATTTCTGCTGGGAATGCCAGGACTACCCACAGTCCAAAAAGAGACTCAAAGAATTTTTAAACTTGCCTCAGCACAGGCCTCTAGCTAGTTATACCCCCTGTACTAGATGTTGTAGATGATGTCTTCATGGAATCCAGTCTTATTCCTGATACTTTACCACTAGCTTCTAGAAAGCTTGACCGGTACTACACAGTACCTGACTCTCACAAATTTCTCTAAGAATCCCACTGTGGATCCAGAGACAATTTCCCAGGGACCTAGAGGTATTCAGGCTACTACAGCCAACAACCCTACCCCTTTGGGCAGGGATTCTAGAGCTTAGACAGATGGGAGTAAGAAGGTATATACCTCTGCAACTCTTGCCATAAGGGTTTTAAATTGCCAGTTTCACATGTTGAAGTACCAGCAGCATATTGTGGAACTAATTACAGAAAATGTTGTTGCTTCCAGATTGTGCAGAAAATAGATTTACAAGAGTTGATGCATTCTGCGAATCAAGCTAGTAAACCTACTTTGCAGTGTGGTTTTGATGCCTTAGAAGCATCTTGTAAGGCTGCTGTCACTGGGTCTGTACTGAAAAGGCATGCTTGGCTGAAGGAACAAATCTTGCCAGACCATGTCAAAGCAAAATTTCTAGATGCTCCATTAAATCAGGAACGTACGTTTGGCCCGAAAGCAGAAGTTCTTAAGATGGAGGAAGCAGCTAAATCTATG
This sequence comes from Protopterus annectens, assembly GCF_019279795.1. NCBI lineage: Eukaryota > Metazoa > Chordata > Ceratodontiformes > Protopteridae > Protopterus > Protopterus annectens. Next base: position 797,055,079 of record NC_056743.1, on the reverse strand, counting down.
CAAACTGTTAAATATTTCTTACAGGTACAGCCACCTGGATTCAGTAGGCATTGGCCTTCAAAAAACTGGTCCTTTCCAGTCCCTCCCAGGCCTTCAGTCCAAACCCAGGGGCAACAGACCACCAAGGTTGGAGTCTCAAGGTATGCAGAGATCTAAGCAATGTAGTGCTCCCACCTCAAAAACAGGGAGTAGTAAGTCACCCTTTTATGGTAAAAGCTCACAATGACTTGTCTGTCATCCTTCCCAGCCATGCCCAAGTATTTGCACCCCTAGGAGGAAAACTTGCCCTGCATCCAAAAAACTGGATGTCCATTACCCAGGACCGATGGGTCCTAAACATTGTATCCCAGAGATACAGATTCTACTTCCACTCACTGCCACCCCCAAGCGAGTTGCCAGACCTTCCTACAAACCAGCGGGCAGAGGCTCAAAAGCAAGTAGTTTCTCTTAGTATCAGGGCTATTCAACCTGTTCCAGTAGAGCAAAGGGGACAGGGTTTCTACTCCAGACTGTTCCTGTTGCCCAAAAAATAGCTCATGGCGACCTATCCTGCATCTGTCCATTCTCAACACCTTCCTAGTGGTCCCAAAATTCACAATGCTTACACTACAACAGCTGCCTCCTATACTAGCCAAGGACTCCTGGCTACTCATCCTAGACTTAAAAGAAGCTCATCTGCACATCCCCATAAGGGAATCTTGCAGGAAATATTTACGTTTCAGGGCAGGCTCTATGCACTGTCAGTTCTCTGCACTGTCCTTTGGCTTATCTACTGCACCCGGGGTATTCACAAAGTGCCTGGCTCCAGCCATTGCATACTGCAGGCAGAGAAATTGGATGTTTGCCTGATTCAGGTGGACAGTCAGGAATTGCTACTTCAGCACCTGGCATTTGTAAAGAGACTTCTAACTTCTCTAGGGTACACCACCAACGAAAAGCAGTCTCATCTGGTGCCCAGACAAAATATTGTATTCCTGGGAGCAAGCTTGAACACATCATCACAGATGGCATTCCTCACTCCAGAAAAGCAGATTCATTTGACAAACTACTTCAAACTAATGGCCACCAAAACCCAGCTATCTGCAAGAAAAATACTGCAAGCCCTAGGGTTCATGGCTTCATGTATTCTACTGATTCCATATGCAAGACTGCATATGAAGAAACTTCAATGGTACTTAGTCTCTTGTGTCAATATTCTTAGGACTTGGAAACACTGATTCCCATCATTCCTTGTCTAAGGGCAGAGTTCCTTTGGTGGGCAGAGATTTGCAACCACAACAAGGGACTTCCTTTCACTCAACCCCTCACCACCCAAACCCTGACAACAGACTCATCAGATTATGCATGGGGGTTCACATGGCAGGCAGATGCATTCAAGACAAATGGAGCCAAGGACAAATTCACTTGCATATCAATCAAAAAGAAATGTTAGCTGTCCAGAGTGCTCAGACAGCCTTCAAATACCTTTTCCTTCCAGGACAACTCTTGATAAAGACAGGCAACACTAGAATTATGTGGTAAATAAACAAGCAGGGGGGAACTCATTCCTACCCACTTTGCAGGTTAGCCATGGCCCTGTGGAACAAAGCCTTGAGCAACCAAGTGCACCTGCAAGCTAAATTCCTGCCAGGCAAACAAAATTCACTGGCAGACGACTTGAGCAGGAATCTACTGGACCCACATGAGTGGAATTTGAACCCAACTCATTCAAACTTCTAACCTACAGATGGGGGACACCAGAGTTGGACCTCTTTGCCTCCCCCCTAAACCATCAATTGAGCAAATTTTGTACCAGAAATCCCCACAGCCAAGCATGGCGAGTGGATGCCCTATCCTTTATATGGGAAAACCTCTCAATTTATGCATTTTCCCCTCTGCCCCTCCTCTCAAAAGTACTACTCAAGATCAAGCAGGACAGACTAAGGACAATCCTTATTGCACCAGACTGGCCACGCCAGCACTGGTACCCATTCCTGTGCAGTCTGACAGCAGTGCCACCCTGGCACCTACATCGGACCCCACCTCCCTGCTGTCCCAGCAGGAGGGACAGATTTTGCATCCTCAGCTGCAAACACTGAACCTTGCAGCCTGGATTATTCCCTGAACACACCACCAGCAACCCTCTGCAAACAGGTGCTGATCGTCATCTTTGAGGCCATAAGGCCTAGTACTAGGAAATCCTATTCAGAAAAGTGGAAAAAAAATACTGTTCTTGGAGCCAGTCTCTAGGAAAGGACGCAGCCGTGCCCTCCTTACCTCAAATTCTTGATTACCTAGCAGAGCTGTCCGTGAAGGCCTATCCTCCTCCTCGATTAAGATGAATGCCTCGGCCATCTCGGCTCATTACAATACTGAGTCACCTCTCTATTTTCACCCTCTGATAAATAAGTTCCTGAGAGGAGCCTACAATTTAAGACCCCCCCCCCCCCCAGGAGAGGCCCCACCCCTGTCTGGGACTTTAACTTTGTACTAGAGAAGCTCACACTTCCCCCTTTTGAACCTGCTGCTACAGCAGAGTTAAAATTCCTCTCTTGGAAAACGGCCTTACTTCTAGCCATCACTTCAGCAAGAAGAGTGTCTGAGCTACAGGCACTAATGGCTGGGGAACCTTTCATTATTTTCCATGCTGACAGGGTCTCTCCCCCAGGACTAGCCCATCATTTTTGCCCAAGGTTGTATCCCGTGTGGCTTTAAACCAGTCCATCCATTTACCAACCTTTTTCCCTAATTCTCAGAATAAAGGACAGAGGATTCTGCACTCCTTGGACATGCACAAACAGCTCAGGTTCTACCTTGACAGGACCAAGTCTTTCAGAAAATCTGACCAGCTGCTAGTCAGCTTTACTACAGTGGCAGAGGGCAAGGCCATTTCAAAGCAAACCATTTCCAAATGGATAGCACACTGCATCCATTTCTGTTACAAACCCCATGGAAAACGTACCACACGGGATCAGAACTCATTCCACTAGGGCTATCTCTACACCATTTCTCAGGGGAGTCCCTACCAGGGACATCCTGGAAGCTGCAACCTGGAGTTCTGTACACACCTTCACCAAGCATTGCCCATCTTTTCTAAATCCAGAGCTGGATTTGCCACAGCAGTCGTACAAGGCCCGCTAGCCAGACCTAATACTTCTTGACTACCTCCACCCTTACTCATCTTTGGGAATCAACCCAAGTGTGATGACTGCAACAGTAAACACGAACATAGTACAGTTGTGTACACTTCCTATAAATGTAGATGTTCGATTGTATTCACTGTTGCAGTCCTGGTTACCCTCCCTCCAGCCCCCTGACTTTTCTAGTCTTTCTACCTATCCTCTTTTTGGCCATATCTTATGGCCATGGTATTTACTTTTTACTGGAGGTGTTCCACACCATGTAATTGCTTCCTATTTTTGGGGGCTCCTGACATCTGGGGCAAGAAAAACTGATGTAATGGCATCTGCTGCATGTGTTATACCCCTGACCTGACGTCCTGGAAGAGGCGACGGCAACCGATGCAGAAATCCCAAGATTCTGGTATTCAGGCCAACTAAGGGCTACCTGCAGGCAGATAACCCAAGTGTGATGACTGCAACAGTGAATTAACTCTAACATCTACATTTATAGTAAGTGTACACAACTGTACTTTCTTGGCCATCGTTTTTTTCCCTCAGGCCTTGCTTTCCCCTTTGAGCCCATTGAAATTAGAGGGTTCTTTTTCTTCCCCACTCTTTCAGAGTAGCCATTTAAGTTAGAGGCTGTCCTATTGGGGAAGTTGCAGTTTAAATTAGACTCTGTCCCCTTTAAAAAAAAAAAAAAAAAAAAAAAGATCCTTCTTCCGAAACCTCCCCTGAACACTCTGAGTTCCTTCAGAAGAAAAGATGCAAGAGGAAGCATCTGGACTCCCCTGAGTCCATCACTTCAGACAGACTTGGATGAATCGGAAGGGTTCCCACGGTTCCCCTCTGAGGCTGTCTCCTTTTCGGACATCTTGGAAATCCTTAGGGGTGGCTGGAAGTCCCTAGCCCCTTCTGAGGACGAGTCTGTCTACCTAGACGCATTTGGTTCCTGACCCTCCACCTCATGGGTGTGTCTGCCTTTGACCCACTTTTGTCTGTAGTGATTCTAAAGGCGTGGAGAGCTCCAGAGACCATGGAACCAGTTCCGAGGAGACAGAATAAATTTATAACTGCACCTGAGGACAAATCCTTCCTCTCCAAAGGGGTCCCTGTTGATGCCGTGGTGGTGGCATCAGCCACTAAGAAGGAACTTGCGGAAACTTCATTTGTCCATCCGCTGAACAAGGAGTCCTGTATAATGGACAGGTATAGGAAGCTTATGTTCTCTTCAGCGACCTTTACTCTGAGGTCGCTGAATTACTTGTCACACTTCATACGACTTGAGAGATCTCCTAAAGGAGTTAGGAGATGCCCTACAGGATCCTACTGCTGAGGGAGTTGCGAACAGGGTGGCTTCCCAGCTTGCGACCTTGACTTCATTGGTTAACTCCTCCATGAGGCTCATTTCTTATGGGGCAGATGGAACGAGTAGGGCAGCAGGTACCGGAGTTGCTTTGCGTGGACACTCCTGGATGTGCCTTTGTCAGCTTGCGGAACCTTTCAAGTCTTCCCTTTACCAATACCCCTTTTGATGGCTCGTCCATGTTTGGGCCTCAGGTAAGAGACTCACCAGGTGTGAACAGGATGGCAAGATTCTCACTGCCGTAGTAGTCCATTTTTCCACTCCATCTAGACCCTATCCTAATGGTCAGAGGACTGGAAAGATGTGGTTTCAAAAATCCCAGGGAGCTTTGCCTGACACACGTGGAGATTTTTCCCCTAGAAGCAGAGGGGAAAACAGAAGACGGCCTCATGGCAGAGGGGGTATGCAACAGCAGGGCAACAGATGCATTTTCTGCTAGGCCCTTCCAGCACTCCTGAAGGGAGATCCGACTGTCCGCCTCTTAGTCTGCTCCCCGACTGCCCCATCACTGTACCCAGCAGCCTGGCAAACTGTCATGAAAGAAGCACGAGTACTGTCAATAATATCCAGGCGTTACAAAATTCCCTTTTCCCATTTACCCCCCTCGAGAAAAACTATCTATCCCAGATGTTCCACCTAGTCTTCGGGATCAAGCAATCCTAGAGGTGCAAAGATTGCTAGAAAAAGCCATCCAAGAAGTCCCCACAGACCAAATCGAATCCGGAACTTACTCAAGGTTCTTTTTAGTTCCCAAAAAGACAGGGGACTTGAGATCCATTTTGGATCTCAGCAAGCTAAACAAATTGTAAAAAAAATATTTCCATATGGTAACACTGCAGTCCATTCTTCCCTTCTTGGGTCAGAACAATTGGATGTGCTCCATAGATCTCCAGGATGCGTACTACCACATAAAAATGGACAGACAATCCAGGAGATTCCTACGCTTCCGTCTGGGAGCCAGGCATGGTCAGTTCAGAGCCCTGCTCTTTGGTCTCACCACAGCCCCCAGTGTGTTCAAGTGTATGGCAGTGGTCACGGCTCACCTGAAGCGTCTAGGATTCCAAGTGTTTCCATATCTAGACGACTGGCTCCTCACTGCTACCACCGAGCATCAATTAAAGCACCGGACTACACAATTCACACTTGTTCCCAGCTAGGCATCACCATAAACTATGGAAAAGTCTGCCTTGTTGCTTTGTCAGTCTATTACCTTCATAGGGGCAGACTTTGATACAAGACGCGTGATAGCAAAGCTGCCTCAAGACGGGCTTGTCAGCCATTCGTCAGCAATTTGGTTTCTCATAAAGGAGATGAGAGTTCAGGCAAGAGAAGTATTACAAGTCTCGAGCTCAATGGCCGCAGCAACTGCACTAGTTCATTTGGCACACTTCCACATGAGGATTCTGCAGTGACTTCTTTTCGCTCAGTGGTCTTTCCAGGATTTACTAATGTTGCATGTGATCTTGATCACGGAAACTTGTAAAAAGGACTTTAGTATGGTGGCTTGTCCCCCCCCCCCCCCCCCCCAGGTGACTCTGGGCAAACCCTTTCTAGACCCCCCCATCCAGTAGCCACAGTGACCATGGACGCCTCCCAGATTGGGGGGGGGGGGCATTATCTGGGACAGACTGTCCAAGGAATGTGGCAACCTCACGCGTATCATTTGCATATCAGTGCTCTAGAGATGAAAGCCGTGCTTCTGGCGTTCCAAGCACTTCAAGACTACCTACCTACCCGGGACCATTGTAATTCAGACTGTCAGTAGTATGGCACATCAACAAGCAGGGCGGGACCAGATCTTACCCCTTGTGTCAGGAGGCCCTTCGAGTAAGGCAATGGGTGATGTCTTCCCAACGTTTTCTGATTGCGATGCACATTCCCAGGAAATCCAACGTGATAGTGGACAGGCTCAGTAGGGCTATCCTCATGCCTTACGAGTAATCCCTGAAGCAAGAAGTTGTGGACTTGATTTTTCACAAAAGGGGCCAGCCATGCTGCAATCTTTCCCACTCCCCTCAACAAGTGCAGCACGTACTTTGCCCTTGTACCCCCACCGGGACAGTCACCCAGGGATGCACTTGTTCACGATTGGCCTCTGGGACTACTCTGTGCCTTTCCACCTTTCACTCTTATTCCAAAGGTACTTCAGAAAGCAAAGTCACTGGGTTGCAAACTCATCCTTATTACTCCTTACTGGCCTCGTCAGATGTGGTTTTCGTTTCTCCGCCATCATCTTCAAGTGGAGCCTTGGATACTGGACCCAGCTCCGGACCTCCTGATGCATCATTCGTGCAGGCTCCATCCTTCCCTCCAAACTCTCAAACTGACTGGTTTCTACACTTCCACTCTTAGCCAGGCTCCCCAACATTTCCCCAGCTGTACAACACATCCTAGTGTCCTCTCACAAGCCCACTACCAGGAAGATTTACACTAGCAAATGGAAGAGGTTTTCTTATTGGGCGAAGAGTAATGATACTGATTCCTTCACTGCTCCTGTTCACAAGATTCTTGATTTCCTGGCCAAAACCTTCAAACGAGGGGCAGCTGCAGCTACTATTAGGGTCCAACTAGCTGCCTTCTCCAGTTTTCATGTTGGAGACTTGGGCTCTAACATCATGTCCCATAAGGTGTGTAGAGCATTCTTACGAGATACAACTCTTTTACAGCCCACCTCAGTTGCTTTTCAAGCCAAATTGCCTTTCGATTCAATCTGTGCAGCAGCAACATGGGCAAATCCTCATACCTTTATCACTCATTACAAAGTGGATGTGGTCTCCCGGAATAGGGCATCCTTTGGTTCCACGGTCCTGAAGAGTTTGTTCCAGTGAGCCACCCAAGAACCAGGTGCTGGGGATGCGGTCCCAACCAGCAAGAACAAAGGCGAGATGGGACAATATAACCTAAAGAAGTTATTTACCTACCGTAACATTCCATGTTTATTGTCCTTCATCTCGCCTTCCTTCTTGCGTCCCCCCCCCCCCTTCCTGGAGGATCAAGAGGTGTTCCTTTATTGATTACACTGGCTGAGTTTCCTGCTGACATACCAGGTTAGTTAACCATGCATTCTTTTTCCTCTTTCCTTCCTAACCTTAGATGTATAAGAGCTTAGTAAAATTTGCATTGTACTATGTTTGTCTAGTGTGGGCTATTAAAAATGAGATGTGGGTAGCTACCGCTAGGCATGTTGAGATGGGGGTTAGCCTCGAGCCAGTAAAAGCTCTCGTTATAGTAGATCGGCTGAGTCTAGGATCGGCTCCGAACCCAACCAGCAAGAAGGAAGGCGAAATGGACAACAAACATGGAACATTACGGTAGGTACATAACTTTTTTTTTAAGTGCACCATCATCCATAATCAAAACTTGTTCTAAAATACATGCTTTTAAACTGGTACAAGATCCCAAGTGTACTGAATGAAAATGTGATGCCACAATGCTATCCAAATTTTGGTTCTTAATGTGTTTAACATGCTCTTGTACTCTGATTTTAAACATTATTTTGTTTTTTCCTATATGGAAGAAACCACAGGGGCATGAGACACAGTAAACCACTCCCTTAGACATGCAAGAGAAAATAGCCCTAGGCTGAAAAAAATGCCATTTATTTTATCAAAAGTCCTAACCACATGAATACAAATAGAGCATTTACCACAGGGAAATGTACAAGAATTTTGTAAAGGAATAATTAAAATTTCAGTAGGCATAGAGAACAAATTATGAAAAAAAACATGTATTTTATATTTCTGGCGCTCTCATAGGAGACAGTAGTCAGGTAAATTCTTAATCCCAGACTTCCCCTTGTATAAGAATGGCCAGTACTATTTTAAGATTTTTACTAACTCAACACTATAAATATAAGTAGTGACAAAATGCATCTTTTTATCACTAATATTCCCTGCATGATTCGTATCTATTCAGAGACTTCATATCATCTGGAACATTAACCCCACTGATTTGGATAGAGCCCTGTGGCATCACATTTTCATTCAGTACACTTGGGATCTTGTACCAGTTTAAAAGCATGTATTTTAGAACAAGTTTTAAGGATGATGCACTTAAAAAAAAACAAACTGCTATATAAAGAAGCAGTCTGTATTTTAAAGTTTGGCACTTTGGTGCCTTATGGTTTAAACAAAGAATTTGAGTGGAAGGCTTTTCTGCATTGTGTTAATTAGATGTTCCGTAGTCCTATCTCGCCTTCATTCTTATGGGTTCGGAGACTATCCTCTGCTCCGACTCTGCCTATTACAAAGCTCAAAGTCTTAGTTGGCTCTTGGCTAGGTAGGTATCCCATAGTGCACTAGTACAATCCCCAGATCTCGTTTGCCGCATCTACTAGTTCAGAAGTGCTTCTTGCTTGGCCATGGCTAAGTTAAAATTTTTTTTATCTTATCACTTCACTGTTTTCTATAGTGAATTGTTTCATTACTAGATGGTGCTTAATAGCGTTGGAAGTGTTTAGAATAGTTTAGAGTTTTTGCTTGTCACATTAGTTAATATTGATATTTCTTAGGTCCGCGCTTATTTAGGACCTTGTTTTCAAGCGTTATTGTATATATATTTTCATATACTTTGTGTGCAGTGTTTTTGCTAGTCTTGTTAGTTCTTTTTCGGGTCCGCGTTTCAGGCCTTTGTTTTTTTTCTAATTATTAGAAAAGTTAAGCTTGTGTGCAGTGTTTCCCCGTTTATCCGACTGCTATTGGTTTCTGACCTTTTCTACTACTTAGCATATCTAGGTAGGTCTGTTTAAGTTAGAGGACCTAGACCTCTATTTTCATATTCCTCAGGGCTAGACCCCATTTAAGTTAGAAGACCTAGTCCTCGTGTCTGTTGTGTATTGCTTATTACATAGCTTTCCATCATGCCTGAAGAGTCCAAAAACCACAAACCTTTGCGTTTCAAAAAATGCATTGTGCTCCCAGAAGATGTCAATTACGGATGGCCATAGTAATTGTGTATATTGTCTTGGAGCCATTCATTTGCAGGAAACTTGCCTATTCTGCCATTCCTTTAGCTGCAGAGTTCTCCAGGAGCGGAAGAACAAGTTAATCTTGAAAGGTCTCCTCAAGCCTTCCTTCGAGGAAGACTTAGTTCATCTTCATCCAAATCTCATTCTTCCAAGAAAGAGAAGGCTGTCGGCCAAGAGGCATTCTCCAGTGCCGACTAGTGTATCGGAACCTCCTCAGAAACAATATAAACGTGATCAGACTTCTGCCTCCTCGGCCCCACTGTCCTCTGAGCCGGTTGAGGTCAATATTGGCATGTCCGTGTCTGCCTCAAGCCTTTCAGAGCCAGCTACTGAAAAATTACATCGGAACTGGTCCAGAGATCCCTTACCGGTCTCCCCAACCTTAAGATCTCTGATTTTTCAGAGATCCATATCGCCTACCCTGTCATCCAGATCCTCAAAGAGCCTGCCAGAGGAAAATGTGGAGAGAGTAGTGCTTAGACTCCTGAAGTCTGCTTTGCCTAAATTGTTGTTGGCTCCGACCCAGTCGGTTCTGGAGCCTCCTGAGTCCATCCTCCCTGTTGTGGTTCCTCCTCCGAGCAGAGTCAGGCCTTCGGAGCTGGAGTTTTCGGTGCCACTTGTTGTGGACCCCTCTGTTCCAGCCCCCCTCGTGGCTGTCTTGGAGCAGAGTTCCGCTGTGACACTGGCGCCATCTGTGGTGTCTAGGAGCCGAAGCTCACCGGTTGGTTCCGACAGGGACACTTGGACCCAAACCTCTGTGGTTCGTAGTCTCCCTCTCGGTGGGTCTGCTAGAGTGAGCTCGGACCCTACATTCATCTCTGAGCCTGTCCCTCTGGAGCCGATGACTACCTCAGTTTCCTCTGAACCGGGGCTATCTTCGGAGCCGGAGCAATCTGCTTTTGAGATGATGAGTGTGCTGTCTCATCAGCTCCATGCAAGAGTACCAATGCTCTTCCCCTTCAAGCACCAACCTAGGTCTCAGCACCTACTCTGTCGACAGCAGAGATAAGCCTCAGGAGCCCCCTTTGGGTGGCCCCCAGTCTTCCGAGACCTCCCCAGAGTACCCTTCTGAGGAGCCCCCTCGGAAGAGGACATGCAAGAGGAAGTATGTAGACTCCCCAGATGAGTCCATCACTTCAGTCACTGATCTCAAGGAGTCAGAAGCGTCCTCCAAGTCCTCTGTCTCCTTTGTTAGACATCGTACAGATCCTTAAGCAGAGAGGTGGCTGGCCCACTGTCACCCCTTCTGATGAGGAGTCAGTCTACCTGAAGGCTTTCGGGTCTCAACCTTCAGCCTCCTGGGTGTCTCCACCCTTTGGACTTTCCGACCTGGTTAGTCGGAAGGTGAGGGAGACTCCTGATGCTGTGGAGCCAGTTCCCAGAAGACCCAATAAATTTGTCTGCCACTAGAGAGAGAGAATTTTTGTCTAAGGGCGTGCCTGTAGATGCCATGGTGGTGGCAGTGGCCAGTAAGAAGGAGCTAAGGGAGACTTTCATCTGTCCATCCGCCGAATAAGGAGTCTCAAACGATGGATAGATAAGGGAAGTGTCTTCTTCAGCGGCTTTCACACTCAGATCGCTGAACTATCTAACACATTTTGCAAGGCTTCAAAGAGATCTTAAGGAATTAGGAGATGCTCTTCAAGGTACTCTTCAAGGTACATCTACTGAAGGAGTCCCTGAAAAGGTGTCTGCTCAGTTGTCCACCTTAAATTCCATCGTGAACTCCTCCATGAGGCTGATCTCTTTTGCAGCCGACTGAGCGAGCAGGTTCAGGAGTTTCCCTTAGGAGACACTCCTGGATGCGCTTATGTAATTTTGTAGAGCCGTTCAAGTCTACCTTTACCAGTGCCCCTTTTGACTGTTCTTTGTTTGGACCCAAGGTAAAATATACACTCACTAGGTGCGAACAAGAAGGGAAAAGTCTCTTTGCCGTGGGAGTACGTTTTACCGTCCCCTCTAGACTATATCCTAAGGGTCAGAGAGGTGGTAAGATGTGGTTCAAGAAGTCCCAGAGATTTTTCCCAGAAGCACAGGGTGACTCCTTCAAAGGCAGAAATGAGGAGCTAATTGTAGACATCGCCCTAGTGGCAGTGGGGGTCCGCAGAACCAGGGAGGCTGCGATTCGTTTCGAGGCCGTCCCTATCGGCGCTCCTGATGTGGGGCCTGGCTGTGCTTCTCTGGAGCCAGTCGGGGGTCGCATCTCTTTGTATCCAGAAGCCTGGCTAAACATCACCCAAGACAAATGGGTACAAAGAATAATCAAGAGGTTACTTCATACCCTTTTCTCTTCCACCTCACACTCCCAAGAAGATCCCAGATGTTCCACCCAGTCACAGGGATCAAGCTGTAGAAATGCAAAAGTTGCTCGCAAACGAGTCTCATCCAAACTGTCCCCGCAGATCCGATAGGATTCGGAACTTACTCCAGATTCTTAGTGCCGAAACATACAGGGGACTGGAGGCCCATCTTGGACCTCAGCAAACTAAACAAATTTGTAAAGAAGGCCAAGTTCCAGATGGTGATACTGCAGTATGTACTCCCTCTCTCAGGGAAAGACTATTGGATGTGCTCCATAGACCTCCAAGATGTATACTACCATATAAAAATGGACAGAGCGTCGAGGAGTCACTTACGCTTCCGGCTGGGAGCCAGTCACTACCAATTTCGTGCTCTGCCCTTTGGTCTCACCACAGCCCCCATGTATGGCAGTAGTGACAGCTCACCTGAGACGCCTAGGATTCCAAGTGTTTCCGTACCTGGCCGACTGGCTCCTGACTGCCCCCACCAGGCATCTACTCCTACAAACCAGAGATTCCACTATCCAGATTTGTTCCCAGTTGGGGGATTACAATAAATTGGGAAAAGTCTGCCTTATCGCCCTCTCAAATTGAGACTTTTATAGGCGTAGAAGTACACAGTTGCCATGTTAGCTCGTTTACCTGCAGAAAGAGTGCAGATCCTCAGACAAATACTCTGTATACTTCCCCGACAGAAAGTCAAGGCAAAAACAGTGCTGAAACTCTTGGGGACCATGGCCTCCACCGTAACATTAGTCCCTCTCGCCAGATTACATATGCAAATTCTTCGGTGGCTTCTGTCGTCCCAGTGGTCCTTTCAGCAACTGCCTCTCTAAGGACCTTTGTTGGTGGATTCAACCGACCAACTAACAGGCACTCCATTCCTTCCTCACCAACCCGTTGTTACTGTGACCACGGATGCCTCACAGGGTGGGGGGGCATTATCTAGGCAGGACTGTCCAAGGCACATGGCAAGATCACAAGGCACGCCTACATATCAATGTTCTAGAGATGAGGGCAGTGCTTGTAGCGTCGCAAGCACTTCACGAGACTCTTCCTCTAGGCACGATAGCAAACCAGTCGGACATGTCAGTGGTTTGGTATCTAAACAAGCAAGGAGGAACCAGATCTTACCCCCTTTATCGAGAGGCACTTCATGTTTGGGAGTGGGCAATTTCTTCTCAACGCTTTCTGGTGGCAACGCACATCCCAGGGACAACCACTGTGATAGCAGACAAGCTCAGCAGGGCAATCTTGATGCCTTATGAGTGATCTCTGAATCAGGAAGTAGCGAAACAGATCTTCTGGAAATGGGGGCAGCATTGCTGCGATCTCTCTGCCAGTCCGATCAGCTCCAAATGCAGCAGCTACTTTTCCCTTATTCCCCCTCCGAGGGAGCCACTGAGACGCACTTGTTCACAATTGGCCCCTGGGACTCATTTATGCTTTCCCTCCTTTTCCTCTCGTATCCAAAGTGATTCAGAAAGCTAAGCTATTGGGAAGCAAAATGATTCTCATCACTCCGTACTGCCCTCTCCAGATTTGGTTCCTCTTTCTCGGGCCTCCTCTATTAGACGATCCATGGATTCTGGACCCAGTGCCAGACTTCTTGACAAATGTCAGGCTCCCTTCGCCCCTGCCTCCACACCCTCAACTTGACGGTGTGGCTGCTCCAATTCCATCCCTACTCAGGCTTCATGATTTTTCACCTGCTGTGACCCACATCCTCACATCTTCCATAAACCTTCTATTAGGAAGTTGTACACTAGCAAATGGAGAAGATTTTCCATCTGGGCTGAAGAAAGGAATATAGATCCTTACACTGCGTCCATCCCTAAGGTTTTAGAATTTTTGTCTGAGCTTTTCCATCAGGGGTCTGCTGCTGCCACAATTAGGGTCTAATTGGCAACGATATCTAATTTTCATTTGGGCAACATGAGTCTAACCTGATGTTCCACAGATTGTGTAAAACCTTCCTTAAAGGTGCTACTTTGCTGAGACCCCCCCCCCCTCATTCAGGAACCGGTAGCTTCCAGGACCTAAACTTTGTTCTGTCCAAGCTAACCACCACCCTTTGAACCTGCTCATTCGTGCCTATTGAAATTTCCAGTCTTGGAAGACTGTTTCTAGTAGCCATCACATCAGCTAGACAAGTATCAGAGTTACAAGCACTGTGTATAAAGCCTCCTGATTTGATTTTCCACAGAGTTTCTCTTTGTACAAATCCTTCCTTTATCCCTAAAGTTTGCTCTCACCAATTTGAACCAAACTATAGAATTACCGGTGTTTTTCCCTAATCATTCTAATGCAGCAGAGTACAAATTTCATCAGTTGGATGTTCACAGGCAGTTACGGTTCTACCTTCACAGGACTAAGGAACTCCAAGTTAGACCAATTGTTCGCATCCTTTTCTGAATCTACATTAGGTCTGCCAGTCTCTAAAGTGACCCTATTGAATTGGTTTTCAAGCTGTATTTCCTTCATTTACTCCTCCATTGGAAAAACTCTACCACTCAAGATTAAGGCTCATTCTACGCGATCCCAGTCTACATCTGCTGCCTTCCAAGCCAGAGCTCCAATTGACAGTATTTGTGCAGAAGCAACTTGGGCTACCCCTCGTACCTTTATCACTCATTACAAATTGGATCTGATCTCTAGGGGTAGAGCCTCCTTTGATTCCAAGGTACTCGGGTGTATTTTCCCATGAGCCACCCAGAATAAGGTGCTAGGGACGCTGTCCCATAAGAATGAAGGCGAGAGAGGACTACAGAACATAAAGATGTTATGTACTCACCATAACGTTCCATGTTTGTAGTCCATCTCGCCCTTCATTCTTACAAACCCACCCACCTACCCCCCTCCTGGAAGGATCTGGTGACAGGATAGTTTTACCTTGGTAGGGTGGAGACCTTTCATTATTATTGTTCTTTCTGGATAGCCTTAGATGTTAAGTTGTCCATCTCTCCTTCGTTCTTGCTGTTTGGGTTCAGAGCCGAACCTCGGCTCTGACTCTGCCATCTTCTATAGCTCGAGAGCTGTTTACTGGCTCGAGGCTACCCCTTATCCCAGAATGTCCAACGTCAGCTACCCAGATCTCGTTTGCCGCTTCAGCTACGAGGTTGCTTCATTACTGGCTCAGGCTTAGTATAGTTTTTTCTATTATGATTGTTTATTTAAAAATTATCAAGTTTTTGTCTAGATATATTACTTTATCCCTTATCGCTTTCTTGTGTGTTGTAGCTTTGTTGGCCTTCGCTCCATAACTCTCAGGCTTTGTTTCCCCTGAACTCGTTTAAATTAGAGAGTCATCGTCGTCGTCCCGTCCCCCCCCCCCCCTTAGGGCAGCCATTTAAATTAGCGGCTCTCCTTTCTGTTCCTTAACTGTGTAAAAAAAAAGTTTTAGTTTAGTAGTATAACATTTTCTTATTGTTATTGTGGTGGTGGTTAGGAAAATGTCTAAAGATACCAAGGTATCTGGCTTCAAAAAGTGTGACTCATGCTGTCAGAAAATGTCTGACAGATGAGCACACTAGTTGTGTATGTTGTTTGGGCGCTGTTCACCTGCAGGACTCCTGTTCTATATGTCACGTTTTTAGACCAAGGGTCCTGCAAGAGTGCAAAAACAAATTAATCCTTCGGAGATTATTGAAGTCTCAGGATTCTCTGGCTAAAAGTACTCAGCCAGTGAAATCCCCTAAGTCTGTCAAGCTGTCGGCTCCACCTTCGGAGCAGACTCCTTTACTTGACCAAGCAAGTATGTCGGTGCTGGTTGGCACTGACAAGGCAACTCCTCAGTCGGCTCCATCTGCTGTTTCGGAGCCGTCTCTGAGCCATAAGAGACTGAGGTCTCCGTCCTTGGAGCCCATCCACTCGGAGCCTCAGTCACCCTTGTTAGAGTGAACGTAGCCATCATTCTTCCTACTCCTCTCAATCCTCTAGATTATCGGATCATGCTGTAATTAAATCAAAAGGTGCTTCAACAAAGTATTAGTTTAAGGGTGTGCACACCTATGCAACCAGCTTACTGTAAGTTTTTTTTTATATTTTTCCCCGAACAGATTTGTTTGTTTTTCAGTTGAATTGTACAGATTATAAGTCATATTAAAGGTGGAAAAGGTTTTGAAATGATTTATTGTGGTCTCATTTTTTATATAACAAAAACCTGGCATTTTAACAGGGGTGTGCACTTTCTGTATCCACTATATGTACCTAATCTAAAAGGTAGGACCCAAGCTTGTGCCAAACTAGTGACCAACGGTATCATACACACTGATCCCACAGAGATAACAAAGCTGCTTGCGGATAGGATTGGTCAAAATTTTACCCCACCCCACCCCCACCCCCATCCCCTCCAAATCTGTCACACACCTTGCCTCAAACTTCACCCCCACCATAACACCTTCTCTAAGCTAGAAAACAGTCTGTATGGGACCAGACAGCATCCCAGGCTGCCTTCTGAACAGGCTAAAACAAGAACTAGCATCACCATTAAGTACCCTTTTCAATCCTAGTTTAACCAGAGGTGGTGTTCCTGTGGAATGGAGAACAGCAACGGTTATTCTCTCCCACAAAGATGATCTAGCAACAGACCCGGGGAATTACAGACCCATAAACCTGACCAGCCTCATCTGTAAGGCCATGGAACATATCATTATGGACCTCTTAAAGACCTAGGCGACCTCCAAACCCTGGATTCTACCCAATCTGCCTTCAAGGGCAGATCCTACCTCTTAAATCTTGTGGATTTTTCAAAAATGTGAATAGGACCATTGAGGACATATCTGTGCACACAGCATACCTCGACTTGACAAAGGCTTTTGATACATTCCTGCACTCTGGCATTACCACTTAAACTTGGCGAACTGAATGTAAACCCCTTTGTTGTAAGATGGGTTGCTAACTGGCTTACAAATAGGACACACTATCAAAGTGTTTGAATCCACATCAGCCAGCAGACCTGTTACCAGTGGGTTGCCACAGGGGTCAGTGCTGGGTCCCCTACCATTTGCTATATTCTCAGAAGTTCAGGTCAAAACTAAGGGGCTGTTGCTGACCAAGTTTGCAGAGAACTGTAAACAAAAACTAAACAAACTGGGTGCAATTATTGAATTCCCAAATGTCAGTATACTCCAGGAGGGTCGTACACAAACTAAAGTTGAACTAAATTGTTTTATTTTACTTGACTTGTTGAATCATTTTTATTGGTGGATTTTTTTAATGCAGTCATGTATTTAATTGTTTGCTGGAGTTATGTTTTTTTGACTCTTGACATGCCCTTTTGGCGAAGGTGCTGGAGCTTGTATTTTTTTTTTTTTTTTGTACATTTTGCATTAAAGTTTGGGTCTCTTCTGGCTTTGGTCGTTATTTAATATCCTTGTGCTGTCTACTTAGTCACTTTCTAGAAGATGGTAGTGTGTGTCCTGTTTGCTATCGCAACTCCTCTTATCCTCTGTTAGTCAACCAGTATTCTTTCCTATCCTGGTCCTCCTTTTCTGTCCCAACTTTTTGTGCTGTCCTGTCTTTTGCTGACTACCTGAACTTTTGCATTCCTTCATCAGCTTTCCTTATGTTCCTTATTTCCATACCTGATTCTACCACATATTTGTTCTGTAGTCCTCCGACATCCTGTTTTGAGGTACCACCATTCTTCACCTCCACGTACTTCCTCTTCCTATTCCTCATGAGAAGCTAAAGTCCTGAGTAATTCCTTGAATTCTTGAACTCTCTCTAGTCATTTTCTAGTTCTTGAGCCTAGTCTCTGACATTAGAGCCTTCTCTGAAGACTACATGCATCTGATTGTGGCAAATGGTGATTTATGCTGTGGGATGACTGATTCACTGGGGATGACTTTGCAGTCACTGATTTTATCCCAGTGCCCTTTCCTTATTAGTAGGAAGTGTACCCGAGTTGCATGTTGGCCACTCTGCTATGTGAAATTGTGACTTTCTTGCTGAACCATGTATTGGTCACCATCGAGCCATTTGCCCAACAGGAGCCTGGAATAGCCTGTCCTTTAATTCCTTTTGCCCATGCTGACCTAGGCAGTCATCATATCCTGTTCCATCTGTCCAGATATGTTTATTTAGGGCACCAGTTATCAACACCAGTTCATGTACTGCTTTATGTAGTAGGTCCTACAACTGCTGTCTGAATGCGCACTTTGAGTATCACAACCTTGCTGAGGAGGGTAGGCTGAAATTAACTGCTGCCCTATCATTGCACAGGAGTCTGGCTGCCATGAGTCTAGTTCTGAAGACATCCGTCACTGTTGTCCAAATAACCTCCCTCACAACAGGTCCCACACCATTTCTAGTTTGTCCTCTTCCTGAGTCGTAGACTCTGGATCCCAAGATGAGTGACTTTTCTGCACTGTCCTTCCGTTTTGTCTCCTGGATGAATAGGATTTCCAGCCTCCTCCTTTACCATCATGTCATCCACTTCCTCCAGGCTCTGTCCTGTTAGTTGTGTGTTGTGCTTCTTCAAGTTTTGCAGGTTGATTAGTTTCACATCTAGCTTTCACTCAGGAGAGCTGTCCCAGGTAAACCAAGCTGAGCAGCTGGACATCATCTGATCAGTAACTTATTGACCCAGTGCTGCTGGGCTTTATAGCGGGCAGACACTGGCCAATAAGGGGCACTTACATCCCTCCCACCATTAGCATGGGTTCCTGGTATAGGTCTGAGTAGGTTGGATCCTTCACCCACTTATTACCAGTGAAAACCTATGCCCATTTGTTGGCATTAGTCGTCAAGACCATATCACTTAGAGCCATATTTTACACCACTGAGTGGCTAGCCCTTCCACGGTGTACAGTCTGTTATCTGTGCTCTCCTGTCTTGATATTGATCACCATAGTAAACGCTCAGTGGTTGGTATATATGCCTCTTCCTCTGTAGGGTACCATCTAAAGTTTGTGCTGCTGCTACCCACAACTCCATTCGTGGGTGAATTTGAGACTGAAGCACTCAGCATGTTTTTGGAAGGTGGGAGGAACCTCAGAGACAGAGGAAGAACATGCAGACTCCATACAGGCAGTGTCTGGAGGTCAGGAGTCAACAGTGTACCCTAGTTCGTAGGAGGTGAAGACCTTAACCATTGTGCCAAGTGGTCTGTGCTGTAAAGCACGTAGAAAGCTAACCCCCCCCCCCCCCAAAAATGTAGTTGTATTGATAAATTCTTGTATGAAGAGATGGGATGTTATAGTGCAGCACTGCAGAAAGAGTAGGTTAAGTACTCTTACTTTTGGCCAATGAAATGTTGCTTGTCCATATATGGACAATGTGAAATGGTACTATTAGCTTTCTCATGCCTCCCAATATCTTTGAATTGGCAGCTGTCAATCAAAGATGAATGAACAGTAATGCTCTAGTTGCAGCAACTTTGATGGCTAACCAGGAGTGTGGGGGAAGTACAACTTTCCTGAATAGGATAATTACACGAGAAGCAAGTCTTGAGACCATATGCACCTGCCAGCTCCTGCCCTCACAATGTAATTCTCACCTCTAGAAGGGCAAAACAGATCAGGCCTGGAATGAGTTTAGGGATGCTCATCCTTTTGTCAAAGTTCATCTTAAAGGATGTGAGGTTGTGCTATATTTTTCATTTAAGGGCATTTTGTTCCTGAGATAAGTGTTAGGTACTTGTCTCTATACAGTTTTGTGCAGATTTTAAATCTTCTGTCATATTTATGGAGCCATTTATTTTGTGGAGGTGCAAGAAATCAAGGAGGGCGACGTCTTTTATGCTTGGAATTCAAGGCGTAGAGAACCATGTTGGAGTCTTAGAAACCTGCTGGTGATGTTGAGCTTAGTCCGTTTTGATAGCCAATGGACTGTAAATCATTTATTTGCAACTCTGGAATCTTTCTAGGTGTGATGTCTGTATAGGTGGATACTGAAGCATTATATGATTCGCCTGATCAGTGCCGAGTGTAGTGGGGTAGTCACCAGTTTTGATCTGGATGAGATATTTGTAGAAATCAGTTTTGGTAGATAGCATTTCCTGACTGCAGAAGCTATGTGATGGTCAAAGGAGGAAGAGTTGTCAACCATGGTGCCAAGATCCCGGACAACCATGCTTGTTTGAAGTGAAGTGCTAGTTATGCGTTAAGTTGTAGATGAGTTTACCAAAATTGACAATACTGTACTTTTTGCATTTTATTTTAGACCCTTTACATTGCACAATTGGTTTGTAAGAATTACTTTCTGTTGAATTGTAGGAATCCTGTTGTGGGTTTGGACAGTGGCACAGTGTGTTTATAGTCCTCGACAAACTTAGCCTTTGGTTTGGGTTTGTTTGGATTTCTGGTGTGTATTAAATCATATTTAATTTGTAATAAAAGAAACTTTAATGCAAAATGCAAAGCTTTGTAGTGGTTTAATAGCATAGTTCATACTGATTTAGTGAAAATTAAACATTGCATCTCATTCTAAGAAGTCTGTGACTCTCAACACTGCCACTGTATGTAAATACTGAAGAAAAAAACTGTTTCTATGCTGTACTTTAATATGAGTGCGAAGGCTTCATTGTGAAAACTGTAAAGGAGAGTGAAAAACAAAAATGACATTAGTATGGCACTCCATGATAAGTTCATAGGTAAGTGCTAGGCTAGCTGCCCTTGCGAGCCATTTTAAGCCTAGCCAGTTTCCCTTTTTGTGCTTGAAATAACCTTTCCCATGTGGTTATAAATTGGCCTTTACCCATCCCATGGTTGATAATTATATGTTTTTCCTAATGAGAATAACTAGGATCATGCCATAGATAATTTAAGGAGACCTATGCATGGGATCATATGATCATAGGAAGTTACTAGGCTGTTGGCCCTGAGGCCTTTACAAGCCTAGCCAAGAATTTAGCCCATGTTCCGACAAGTTGTCAGTTGATGCCCTTGTCCAGCAGGGACACAGGTGGAATCCCAGAGGTATGTTTTCTGTTCCCCATCCAGTTATCCAGGTTGCGCTTAAAAAGGGTTAATGAGATACTGTGCGTGACTTGGAAAGTCTGTTCCACAGAAGAGGTGTCTCTGGGACACATCTTTCCCACCAACAAGTTCTGTTGATGTCACAGACCAGGTTGAGGTTGCTTGTGTGTGTTACTCTAGTGGAGCTTGACCTGTGGATATGCAGCAGTCCCATCAAGGCGAGGTTTGAGATTGCTTTGTATGCCAGACAGAGGTCAACTGAGGAGTCTGTATGAGACTGAGTAGAGGGACAGGGTTTTTAGACTATCTGTGTAGAGTAGATGTTTAAGGCCCTGGATTCTGCTGGTGAGGAACCTCCAGCTGCTGCATGTGCTTTGTGAAGTACATGCCGAAGGGGGTATTTTACTCAGTAATGGATCTTATAAGAAAAGAATAGGCTTATCCTCCAGCTAACTTTCTTAGTTTCATTGGACAAAATATTAAATTCAAAGTATTACTGGGACATGCCGTAATCTCTCATACCTTCTAAGCCCGGAAGCCAAAGTGAATATGGCTGTGTCCTGTTTCATACTTCTGACCACTTCATGATATTTTTAACTACCAGATATGTGGTTCATTTCCCAAATCAGAGTAACTGGGCTGAGCTGTTGCTAATTTGAAAAGAAACAACATTATTGTATGTTATACAAATTATTTATTGGCATTTGTTTACTGGGATAGTCCACCTGGCCAGGAGGAGTCAATTTTCAGTGGAGGTCTGGTGAGAAAAACTTCACACACAAAAAAAAAACAGGATTTAACATTTTTAAATTTTCATAAAAAAAATGCACATGGAAAAGTGATTAACAATTAGTTAAAACAAGATCTGGCAAATAGTTTCAAATAAAAAAAATTTATAATACAAAGCGAGATCCCTGTCCCTCTACCCAGTCTCGTACAAACTGCTCAAAGGTGACCTGTGTCTGGCATACAAGGCAGTCTCAGACACAACCTTGATGAAGTGCTGCATATCCGGAAGTCAAACTCCACTCGCTTAACCCACACGCAAGGCCTCAACCTGCTCTGGGGACACTAATAGAACTTGACAGGATAGATTTGTGTCCCAAAGACTCCCCCATCTGTGGAATAGACTCTCTTTCCATGTCAAGCAGAGTACCTCACTAGCCCTCTGAGGAACCTGGACGACTGGATGGAAAACAGAAAATATACCCCTCTGATCCCACCTGTCCCTGCTGGACAGGGAATACAGGTGCTGACTTTGTGGGAACATGGGTGAAATTCTTGGCTAGGCTTATAAGGGCCTCCCAGCCAGTAGCCTAGTATTGTCCTATGAATGTTATGACCTTGTCCCTGGATGAGATACCCTTTCTAATAAGGTGAGCCATGTAGAAAGCTTTGTGTAACTGAGGCAATATGGTGGTCAGAAGTCAGTTTGCTGTCAACCTGGGTGCCCAAGTCCCTCATGACTAATTGCATGCTTAGGACCTTATTAATGTGATAATTTGTGGGGATGTCACTCTTCCCAATGGGGATGATGCATTTTTTGGCATTCAGTTTGAGGCCATGTTTCTAGCACCACTCATTTGTTTAGGTGAGACCCTCTTGGAGGATGTACATATCACTAGGGAAATTGATGAAGGCGTCCAGCTTAGTCATCTGCAAGCATGGTCAGCCATAGCCCACTGGTTTTGGCCTGCACCTCAGAAAAGTATATTCCAAACAGCAGAGGCCCCAAGACCGATCCCTGGGGTACACCGCTAGTTATGGATATGCTGCTTGAGGTGGCTTCCTCTATTTTGAATGGGTGGGTTATATTAGTGAGCCAGTTTGCTATGGTAACATATGGATTGATGCCTAGTTGAGAGAGTTTTCTCTTATACCCCAGTGTGGAATAGTATCGAAGGCTGTGACCAGGTCAAGGTAGGTGGTGTGCACCATGTTCCCCTCATCCATGGCTTTGGTGACTGTCTCAAAGAAGTCGACCAAATTTAAGATGTCACCTCCCCTTGATTAAGCCAAACTGTATGGGATCAAGTTTCGGAGGTTGCCAATGTCCTTGTTAATGAGGTCCATGATAATCCGTTCCTTGGCCTTGCAGATTAGGCTAGTTAGGCTGAGAGGTCTAATTTTCTGGATCTGTGGATGCTCCACTTTTGTACAGAGGGATGACGATGGCTGTCCTCCACTCAGCTGGGATGAAGCTGGTACTCAGGCTTTGGTTGAATAGGGTGCCTAATGGTGGTGCAAGTTCCTGCCCGAGTTCATGTAGAATACAACCTGAGATGTTATCTGGTCCCATGGAGGCTGTGTTTGTTGCCTTTGAGAGGGCAGTGATGACTTGCTCCCTAGAGATAAGGGGAGGGGGGCAGGTGCTGGGGATGTCCTGATTTACTGATGGGGGGGGGAGACAGAGGGTTATAGTTTTCTCTGGAGGTTGGCTACCTCTACGGTGTTTGTTTATGCAGTGTCCTTGACCACCAGTTCTGAACAGATCTAAGTGCTTCCTTTGAGATTGTGGACATATTTGAGAAAGACCTTATGATTGTCTTTACTAGATGTGGCCAGTTTGGACATGAAGAGATTGCTTCCAGTTGGGCACCTGCTCCTTCTTGGTCCTAGACAGCAGTTTTTTCCTTTTATTATAGAGGTTATTTATTGCAAGATGTCCACCAGAAAGTTTTACTATTCCTTGAGGAGGAGGGTTTTTGTCTTGTGTATTATTGATTCCGTGCAGCTGTATAAATGCTCATATAGTAATTTGGTGTAGGTTTGGGCATTTGTGCCAGTTCCTATGGGGTGGGGGGGAGGCTGTGAAGCTTGTTCATATCTTCCCTCTGGAGGTTGTAATCAGCTTTGGAGAAGTTTTTGGTTTACGCTGGGGGGGGGGGTTAGGAGGAGATGATGACTTCGAAAGTGACCGCTTTGTGGTTGGATCTTACCAGGGAGGATAACACTGTAAGGATGCTGCAGTGGTTACTCGTGTTTAGTACCAAGTCCAAGATTTTATCACCTCTTGTGGGGGTGTCGACCAGCTGGTCCAAGGCTTTTGCATTGACAAAATCAAGTAATCTCTGAGCATTTGTCTTGTGGCATGGGTAGTTCCAATCTGTGGTTGGATAGTTGCCCAGGGTCACGGTAAAGGGTTGAATCTTGATAGGTTCAAAAGAGGTCCAGATAGGTGGAGTTGGGCATCCTTGAGTCATAGTCGGGGGCCTGTAGCAAGCTATGATTTGAATAGGTGTCTTGTCAAGGTTTAACTGCACCTAGTGTCTCCTATGTGTCATACTGTTTGACCAGCTAGGATGAGTAACCTGGTATGGCTGGGGTGCTCTCCGCAGCTTTGAACCAGGTTTCTGTGACTGCACAAATGTCAACATCTTCCAGGGATAAGAATGCTTGCAATGAGTGCATTTTCATGTTTAGACTCCTAGCATTTAGCAGCATGACACTCTTGTGTTTTGATAAAATGTTCGTTTTGGTAGTCTTGACCTCATGGCATTGCCTTAAAAAAGCACTAGAAGAGAGGGAAGAGCCTTTCCCTGAAGCCCAAGGGAGACAGGTGCAGGCCATCTCTGGTTAAACATTGTGGTCTGTTGATGTCTTCCCAAGTTGTCAGGTACTGGATCCCCTTGGAATGACACCAGAAACTAAGCCAATTGTTAGTCAATCATTTTCTGTTTGTATTGCGGCATCTTTCTGGGTGACTGTAGAATGCTGCTTAAGGCTAGGACATACCTGGGACACTCATTCAGCAAGCTCAATCATGTGTCTCCTTGTAGTCCAGGGAGGTACGTCTCAAGTCATTTACAACATGGACTATAACAGAGTTGTAACAGTACCTGTTGTTGAGAGACTTGAGTGCATGGGTGATATGGCAGGTTCTGGCACCTGACAAACTTAAGTGACTTTCTCCTTATCCAGCCTAGTGAGGGGCGCATCTGTGCATCTCACAATGGAGTCTCCTATGACTAATGTGTTGGGTTTGTGGTTGAGCTTTAGTGGCTGTGACACAGGTGTGTGGACTGTGTGGTGGGCTGTGGAGTTTTTTTGCCTCACAGGTTTCTTGTTTGAGTAAGTTTCTTTTGAAGACCTCCACATGTGTGTAGGGGTGTGTGTGTGTGTGTGTAGGGGTGTGTGTGTGTGTGTGTGTAGGGGTGTGTGTGTGTGTGTAGGGGTGTGTGTGTGTGTGTGTGTGTGTGTGTGTGTAGGGGTGTGTGTGTGTGTGTAGGGTGTGTGTGTGTGTAGGGTGTGTGTGTGTGTAGGGTGTGTGTGTGTGTGTGTATGTGTGTGTGTGTAGGGTGTGTGTGTGTGTGTGTGTGTGTGTGTGTGTGTGTGTGTGTGTGTGTGTGTGTGTGTGTGTGTAGGTGTGTGTGTGTGTGTGTGTGTGTGTGTGTGTGTGTGTGTGTGTGTGTGTAGGGTGTGTGTGTGTGTGTGTGTGTGTGTGTGTGTGTGTGTGTGTGTGTGTGTGTGTGTGTGTGTGTGTGTGTAGGGTGTGTGTGTGTGTGTGTGTGTGTGTGTGTGTGTGTGTGTGTGTGTGTGTGTGTAGGGGAGTGTGTGTGTGTGTGTAGGGGAGTGTGTGTGTGTGTGTAGAGTGTGTGTGTGTGTGTGTAGGGGAGTGTGTGTGTGTGTGTGTAGGGTGTGTGTGTAGGTGTGTGTGTGTGTAGGGGTGTGTGTGTAGGGGTGTGTGTAGGGGTGTGTGTGTGTGTGTAGGGGTGTGTGTGTAGGGGGGGTGTGTGTGTAGGTGTGTGTGTGTAGGTGGGTGTGTGTGTGTAGGGGTGTGTGTGTAGGGGTGTGTGTGGGGGTGTGGTGTGTGTGTGGGGGGGTGTAGGGGTGTGTGTAGGGTGTGTAGGGGTGTGTGTGTGTAGGGGTGTGTGTGTGTAGGGGTGTGTGTGTGTAGGGTGTGTGTGTGGGGGGGGGGTGATGTTTGAGGTGTGGTATTTTGTGTTGACAACCTTCTCAGTGACAGATATACTGGCTTGAGGGAGAGAGCATGGGACTCTAGGTTTTTAATGTAATTGCATCCATCACAAATTGTGTTCCTAGGTGATGGTAGTAGTAGTAGAGGGTTGTCCATGTACATGAGGCAGTTCCCACGCTGTCTCAGGATGCCCATATCAACCAGACTGGCAGGAGAAACCATAGGAAATTGTCCATCCATGTTTTTAGAATCTGAGGGAGAGAGGCCAGTGAGAGCTAAGGGGGTAAAGGGTGAAGGTCTAAGATGATCACACAAGTGCTACTAAGGGAATATTTGTAGCTGGAATACCACGCAGTGGTTAAAAAAAAAAAAAAAAAAACCGCATCTGAGGTGCGCGATGAGCAAACCAGCTCAAACACAGGGTTTAAGTACCACAAAAAATAGAACAGTATAGTAATACAGATGTCTAGCCAGTCCTGTTTGCCCCTGCTTTCTTTACCAATCAGGTCGTACCAGACAAGGTCCAGACAGCCCTGCTACTCTCACTAGCAGAGAAGATAGGCCCCTACTACCAGCACAAGATGTCTGCCAGAAACACAGAAGGCAAAAACAAACAGCCTGGATGCAGCAAACCTGTCTCCAGGCTGTGTTTCTCATTTTAAGGGTTAGGAACACAGTAAAACACGCAGAATAGCACAGATTAAACACTTACAGGCAAAAACAGAACTCGCAGTATGAAAAAATAGGTAAACAGGGATATAAAGCATTTAGAAGCTATCTCTGCCCATTATTAGTGCTGAGGTAAATTTTCTGTTTTGCATCCATAGCTCTAAGCGTGCGCTTAAATCCTGACAGGGATGAACTTTGTTTTATATGAATGGGTAGTCTGTTCCAGAGCATCAGTATCCTCTGAGAGAGATGCTTGTTCCTACAAACCATTCTTTTGATGTTGCAGAAGAGGTGTTTAGATCCCTAGACTGAGTATTTTTGATGCCATTTGACTTGCTTGTATGTAGTTAATCAGTAATGGGTCATAGGATGACTTGTGTAAGACACAGGTCACCCTTCTGCTCTCTATAGGATACAGAATATAGTGACAGAGTTTTGATTATGTCCATGTAAGGCATGTTTAGGGCTTGTATCTTTCTAGTAATGTATGTCTAGTAGTAGTAAGGTATACTTTGAGAATCCACCCCTGTACCTTGTGTCTATGAGGTAAACACTAACCATTATGTAAACCCTTCAAAAAATCATTTCATTCACATAGGTAAATGTTAGGTTAGTGGCCCTTGTGGTTCTTTTTAAGCCTAGCTAATTTCCATCAGAGGTGAGAATCAATTGAAGTATAAAAAAATAAAATAGATGAAACACTTGTATCTTGAGTTACACTAAAGCATCAGAATCTGTTATCTTGGTAAAGGTTATATGTTCAAATATGTATTTTGTGTGTTTGTGAAAGTACATGTTCCACAAAAAGAAATGCCAACACCTTCAAGTGAAAAAGTAACTTGGTAAGGGAAACCCCCACATGTCAACCAAAACGCAGATTGGTAGCCAGTTCCGCAAAATGCATCAGTGCAATCTGCTAGGTCAAAATACAGTAATCTGACATTGTCTTCATTCCTCCTCATGATAGGGTCACTAATCGGACCTTTGGATCTGGCTCAGCTGCATTCCGCAGACTTGGATCTGACTCTCAAGCTCCTCCCTCCTATCAATAATGCCCCACGTAACTCGGATCTCATTTGATGCTTCAGCGACTCGGACATGGCTCTCATACTCTTAAGCTTGTTAGAGAATCGTCTTAGTCTTTAGCAGTGCTTTAATTCTTATGTGGATTTTCGTAAGTCCTCCCTCCTCTTTCTCTGTAGTGTCTGTGTGCGCTCGCGCGTTACCTTTTTTTCCAAACAAAAAAAAAATATTTTCAGCTTTACCTTTACTTATAAACTGTCATTATTCTAAAACTATAATTATGCTTAGTTTTGTGGTGTATAGTTTGTTTACAGTGTGTTTCTTAACTATTTCTGGCGACTGTTATTTTTTGGTGGGTTTTTGTTTTGTCATGGCCGACAGTCACCTGGCTTTAAACGCTGCACTTCTTATGGGCATAAAATTCCCAACCAGGATGCCCACAAAGGAGTGCATGTATTTCCTGGGTGCTGACCACTTGAAAGTGGAATGTAATATCTGCTCCGCTTTCAATCCATGTGCCTTAGCAGACCACAGAAATACATTTACTTTTAGAGGCCTTCTTCCCTCCTCGGCTCCAGAGGCTCAAACCCCTTTTGTGGCTTCTTCTACTGCGGGGGCTGAAGAGTCAGAGGTCCCTTCCACTTTCTCCATGGGACTCTCTCAAAGTAAAAAAGCTCAAGAAGTCTTTGGATCCAACTCCTTTTGATCCACAGAAGTTACCCTCTTGGTTGGATCCTACAACTTCTATGGATCCGGGGGATGTTCTCACTATATCTCCCATGCCTTTCTCTGCTCTTACATCAGATCCCATACTTCCGGATCCGAGAGTATTGACGAGGTCTGCTGCGCTTCCCTTTTCAAGCATTCCCAGCCCCCCTTGTCTGCTTCATCCAGGTCCTCCAGTTGCTGGTCCAAGGCGGATATGGACAGGATGGTGAGATTCCTCAAGGCCCAGATCCAGATGGGGGTAGTCTCTGCTCTGTCCCCTGTCAGATCCATGAGCTACTCTGGCCATACCATTAGGACTTCTTCTCCAACACTCAGTTTCAAAGTCTTAGGATTTGGAACTACTGTGCGCGTCAGACTCTGCGCAGAGGAAACTCCTTTCCTCTATGCCAAGGATGCTCTTGACTAGCTGTGTTCTGGCCTTCTAGAAGCAGAGAGTCTCAGAGCTGTGGTGTTGATGCGGGGTCTGGGGGGCTGGGGTCAGCTCAATCTTTCTCAGAGCCATCCCTTCCCTTAGGCACCCCGGCACTTTACAGCTCGGATCTGATCCCTTCCGTAGGCTGTGGATCTGGAGCGAGTCCTGCCCAATTTTCCTTGTTGGTTTTGGCTTTGGGGGAGATGGAAAGGGCTTCTCCTGGTCCTTCGGCCTTTCAGATAGTGGAGAGTGGTTTCTCCTGAGTTGGAGATCTAATAGCACATGTTCCCCAGTTCGTCTCCATACCGTCGTCAGATCCTGGGCTTGCTCCCATTCGTCCTGCCTCGAGTCTTGCTGTCCCGAGCGGCCTCCAGGAATTCCCTGATCAGGAGGGATCCCCTTCTTCCGACACTTTTTTTCAGAATATCCAGCTGAGAAAGTCCCTCTGACATGCAAGAGGAGGCACATTGACTCCCTATCGGAGTTGCTAACTGAGGACACTTACTTTGATGAGGGAGAAGGACAGGACACCCCCCCCCATCCCCTTCTAAAGACATCTCCTTTGGGGATGTATTGGAGATACTAAAGCAGAAAGGTGGGTGGTCTGCCCAAACTCCTTTCTGTAAGGAGCCCGTTCTCTCTGAGGCATTTGAGACGGACCCATCTACATCTTGGGTGACCCCCACCCCAGCAGACGCCCTGGTTGATTCCATGTCCTGCCGAGCATGGAAGGAACCAGACACCATCAAGCCCATACCCAAACAACCAGATTGGTTTCTGGTATCCCCTGCAGGCAGGAAATACTGGAGTAAGGATCCTATAGTCGATGCCATCGTGGTGGCAGCAGCCACCAAAAAGGAGCTGGCAGAAGCTGCTGACAATGTCCACCTGCCTAACAAGGAGTCTAGAGGGTTGGACAGTGTTGGGAATCACATCCATGCCTCGACAGCCTTTACACTGAGGTCATTGAACTATCTGGCTAATTTTATTTGGCTGTAGAGAGACCTGATCAGGGAACTGTCGGCCTCTGAGTCCATACTTGCGGAGGAATTCAAAAAAGTCTCTCCCAAGCTGACCACTCATTCCTGTATCGCGAACTTATAGATGAGGTTAATCCCCCATACCACGGAAGGCACCTCGCAAGTAGCCGGTTCAGAACTTCCCCAAGAAGGCATGGCTGGATGAGGCTGTGATTTTGTGCAGCCCTTTAAGGTGTCAATTGCCAATGCCCCTTATAGCTCCTTCCTTTTTGGGTTATCTGTTCAAGGCAGACTTGACCCAAACGAGAAGGACAGGAAGACCCTCTCTGCTGTTGGAATCAGATTTTCTACCCCCCAGAGGTCCTTCTCCAGGAACCAATGTGGAGGTACGAAAATGGTTTCACAAGTCCCAAGGGCCTTTCCAGGACCCGTGCAGGGAACTCTGCTATAGAGGTGGGGGGTT
Source organism: Protopterus annectens (assembly GCF_019279795.1). NCBI lineage: Eukaryota > Metazoa > Chordata > Ceratodontiformes > Protopteridae > Protopterus > Protopterus annectens. Next base: position 797,025,231 of record NC_056743.1, on the reverse strand, counting down.
TAATGATAGACCCCACCCTAGAGGCAGAGGGGGTCTGCAGAACCAGGGATTTAGGAAACCCCCTCACATTAAGCCCTATCAGCGCTGCCCTGCTCCATCTCATTAGGCAGTTGGGGGCAGACTAGCTTTGCACCCAGAAGCCTGGACCCAGTTGACTCAAAACCATTGGGTGCTAAGCTAATATCCAGAAGTTACTTCATTCCCTTTTCTCTGACTCCACTCAAATTCCAAAAGCCTTCCTGATGTGCCGCCCAGTCAGTGAGAACAGGCAGCACAGGAAATCCAACAATTGTTGCAAAAAAAGTCATCCACAAGGTCCCAACTGAAGAGAGGATTCAGAACCCATTCCCACTTCTTTTTGGTGCCAGAGAAGATAGGGGACCTAAGACCGATTGACGAATATGTAAAGAACTTTAGGTTCTGAATGGTTACGGTTCAGTCCATTCTGCCACTGTTGCACAAGGACAACTGGATTTGCTCAATAGATCTCAAGGGCGCATACTATTCGATCAAAATAGACAGGCACTCCAGGAGATATCTGCACTTCTAGCTGGGAGTCCATCTGAACCATTTCAGAGCACTGGCCTTTGGGCTCACCACATCCCCCTGGGTGTTCACGAAATGGATGGCAGTGGTAGCAGCCCACTTGAGGCTCAGGGGATTCCAGGTGTTTCCATATCTAGACGATTGGCTCCTGACCGCTCCCACGAGACAGCTAATCCAAGCCATGGACGACTTAATCCAGTTAGCACACACTCTGAGTATCACTATAAACATGAGCAAATTCAACCTATTTCTGGTACAGAATGTGGAATTCATAGGTACACAGCTTAACACCTCAACACAAGGAATTGGCTTTTCTTCCTTCACATAGAGTAACCACATTGAGAAGTCAGGTCCAGGAATGGTTAGCCCATCAGTCCCCCACAGCCTGATTGATTCTGCAAACTTTGGGGTCCATGTCTGGAGCCATTCTTGTATTCCCTCTAGACAGATTTATGCAGGTTCTCCAGTGGACACTAGCAACACAGTGGTCCATTTCTTTTGCAGCCACTGCCCTCACATCAGGTTGACTGCTATTTGCAGGTGTTACTCAGTTGGTGGAAACACTTGTACATCATCCTAGGCAGACCATTCTTGAACAACCCCCCTATAAACACCATGCTTATAGACGCTTCCCATTTCGGGTGGGGGGGGGTGTTACAATGGGAAGATGGTCCAAGACACGTGGTCCCCTACCAAGAGCAGATTGCATATCAATATCCTAGAGATGAGCAGTCCTCTTGACATTCTCCCTTTAGGGACTGTTGCAGTACACACCAACAACATGTCTGTTGTCTTGTATATCAACAAAGGAGGAACCTGTTACCTTTTGTGCAGGGAGGCCACCTCCTTCTAGTTGCAATCCATATCCCAGGGAAAGCCAGTGATCTAGCAGACAGACTCCGCAGATCGCTCCTAGTTCCATACGACTGGTCCCTCAATCAATCAGTGGTGAACATTATCCCCAGTCATTGATGTCAACCTTGCTGTGATCTATTTGCCTCTCCCCTCTACAAATGCAGCAGGTTCTTCGTTGTAAACCCTCCTCTGGGGACGTCCCTGTGGGATGCACTAGTCCATGATTGGCCTCTGGGTCTCCTGTATGCTTACCCTCCTCTTCTGCTCATTCCTATGTTTCTTCAGAGGGTAAGCAGGCTGAAGAGCTCAGTCATCCTCGGTGCCCCCTACTGGCCTCGTCATATGTGGTTCTCCTTCCTGTAGTGTCATCTGAAATATCGTCTTTGGATTTTAGAGCAGTCAGAATTTCCTTTCCCATTCTTCAGGGATGCAGCATCCAAACTGTTGAGCCCTCAAATTGATTGCTTGGTTTCTCCACTTCCAATCCTAGTGAGACAGTCCAGGCTTTGATCCCTGGTCTGTAAAATTCTTCAAGCCTTGCAAAAGTCTTCCACTAAAAATGTTTACACCAGTAAGTGGAAGAGATTTGTTATTTGGGCCATGGACATGAACATTGATCAGTTCTCAGTGCCAGTTTCAGGCGTCTTATTTCTTGGCAACCTTTTCGACAAAGGTGCTAGCATCTCAAGTATCAAACTTCAGTTAGCTGCTATTTCCAAGTTTCATACTGCAAGTCAGTCCTAATGTCCTTTTATTCCTATGTTGCAGTATTCTTACTGTAGGATATCCTGGCTCAAGCAACCTGATGTTGGCTCCTGTACAAAAGCTTAAGTATGATTGCTGCAGGTTTGTGGGAAGTCAAACGTAGGGCCATAAACCAGGGACCTTAAATGTGACATCTGCACGCACTGACATCAGAACTTTTCAGCCGCAGACTACGTCACATTGTTCGCTTCGCTGCTCCTGTCAAAGACTTCTCAAAGCTAAGTACCTCATTGGGGAAACCTTTTCGTTCTTTTTGTTTGAGCTTGGTTAGCTGTATTTAATATTAGCCGATGTCAGCTAAGAAGGGCAAATGCTGCTGCAGGCGTCAGATACCACATATGGATGCCCACGATCACTGCGTCTTTTGTCTTGGGAAGGAACACGATCATATCACTTATTTCATTTGCCAATACTTTGTACCGAAGACAGTCTGCAGCCATCTGGCTGCACAAAATTTATATTTAGAGAGCCAACGTCTCAAAAAGCTGGCACTTAGAATGGACCCCGAATCGGCTGCTGCAACTGAACCATCTCGGAAAAAAGCCAAAGTTTCCAGGCCTAGTTCCGTTGCCTCTCCGCCATCGGATGTCCCGCCAGCTTCCGATTTAGGAGTTGAGGGACGTCTGAACCAACTACTTCGGTTCCCACTGAGGAGGCTGCTTTAGAAGTTGTGGCCTGCACGTCCATGGAGATAGCCCAGACGTCTGTTCCTACCGTCGTCACAGTGGAACCAGAAACAGTCAGACGACCTTTGGAGATTCCTGAGACTCAAGCTTCTGAGCCTAGGCCTTCTCCCAAACCAATGCCTACTAAACAAAAACAGAAAACTAAACATTTGACTCCTACCCCTGAAGGAGTCCCAGACTGACAATCTTTCACTAACTCTCTGATGCAGGCCTTTATGATCCTCAGGCCCATAGGCTATACTCCTTCCACTGTACTTGTGCTCAGCCGTAGGCCTGCCTCTGCCATTTTTCTCCCCTTGCAGACCACCCAAGAAGGAGAGGAGGGACTATGACCTTACTATTCTTCTTCTGAAGAGTCCATTTCTCATGCATCCCAGATTGCCTCTCCTTTAGAATAGTATTCATCAGATGAGGAATCAATTTAGGGGGATTCTCCACCAGAGGACATTACCTTTGGTGAAACAATAACTACGATGAAAGAGTACTTTAAATGGGACACTACCCAAATGAATGAGAACCAGAGGAGATATTTTGAACTCCTTCAAGTGGAGTCTCCCTCCCCATCAGCCATCCCACCAGTCTTACCTGCCTGTCTGGATGCTTTTACCTTTGCATCCAAAGATGCAGACTTTCAACCACCTGCACCTAAAAGACCAGACCGGTTTTGTAAGGTTCCTGATGAGCAAAAATTCTTAGTCAAACCCCCTTGGTAGACCCGGCTGTTACTGCGGTCTCCCTAGACAAGCAGTCCAGACTTATTCCCTCTGCATCTGTTTTGTCTATTAATAGACAGCAAAAGCATGGACAGGATTGGTAAAAGTGTACACCTCTTCCACCCTGATGTTCTTCATGTTTCGCTGTTGCAGTCATTACATTTGGGTAATCTGCTGGCAGGTTGCCCTCAGTCGGCCTGAATAACAGTCTTGGGTCCTGCGTTGGTTGCGGTCTCCTCTTCCATGATGTCAGGTCGTCAGGGGTATAAAACATGCAGCCAACGCCATTTTATTCAGTCTTTCTTGCCGCGTGGTGCCCGAAGCAGAAGCAGTTCACAAGTGCTGGTCGGCAGACTCCTGAAATTTTCACATTCGAGTTTCAGAACCGAAGTCTTCTATCTAAAGCTAAGAACCCCGTTGGGGAAACTTTTTCTTGCTCTTTACCGATGTCAGTAAAAGTTAATTGCATTACTTGTGGGAAGCAAATACCTCAAGGATTTTCATTTATACTGTATTCCTTGCCTAGGCCCAGATCATAACGTGACTTGCTGCCTGCTTTGTGCTAGATTTAACCAACGCACTATTGTCAGTATAGTTTTGCTTTTAAATATTTTGGATCAAGATTTAATTATCCTGAAATGTCTGTTAGCAATCCGACTACTGGAGTTCACAAAAAACGCAAAGAAAAAGACCGCTGAGGTCCAAAACAGGCAAAGCTTCTCCTAAGCCAGTCGCCGGTTCTCAGTGAGGCGTTTTTGCAGCCCCTGATACCAGCTACTTTTCAGTCACAGGCCTCTACCGAGACCCATTCGGAGTCCGGTATGCTGCGAGATTCTCAGAGTAGTGTACCCACGGATGTGTCTCCTGTAGATGGGTCCGGATCCGCTGAGCAGGCTCCTGAGGGTGTTTTCAGGCCTCAACATTTTTATATAAAACCGATGCCAGCTTCAAAAATAAGGTCAAAAGCATCATCTGCGTTTAAAAAAAAAAACTTGAGCCATGTGCTCAGGCCCCTGTGCCTAAAAACATAGATGGTCAAAATGCCTGAGGACTTAATTGCCTTAATCACTGCCCCCCCCTGCTAAGAGGCCTAGGCAAGGCACTGATTATGAATCTTCAGACCAGGTTTCCATTTCTTCTGATTCCTCTTCTGATCAGAAATGTTCCATTCCACCCTATGGGGATTCTGATGCAGAGGAATCCATCCTATGTGCATCTCCTCCTAAGGATTACTCTCTTTTGGAGAAACTTTGCGTACTTTAAGGGAACATTTTCACTGGGAGCGTCAGGACTTCTCTGAATTAAAAAAGAGGCTTGGGGATTTCCTTCTCAGCATAGGCCTTCGGGTGTACCTCCTGTATTAGACATTGTTGATGTGTTTTCGGAATCAAGCATGGCTCCTGATTCCCTACCTCCGGCTCCTATTAAGCCAGACCAATATTAGTGTTACTGACTCTCACAAATTTCTATTCAAAAATCCTGCTGCTGACCCAGAGACTATTTCACAGGTTCCCAAGGGTGTTGAGGCCTCTACAGCCAAAAGTCCTATCCCCTCTGATAGAGATTCCAGGGCGCTGGATAGATGGGAAAAGAAGGTTTATACGTCTGCTACCTTGGCAATCCGAGCCTTAAACTGCCAGTTTCATATGCTTAAATATAAACAGCATGTTATGGGCCTACTGAAACAGAAAATGATGTTTATTTCTGATTGTGTGGAAAATGGTTACAAGAATTATTGCATTCAGCAGAGCAGGTTGGAAAGCATACTTTACAATGTGGTTTAGATTCCTTGGAGGCCTCTTGCAGGGCCCCAGTTACTGGATCTGTGATTAGAAGGCATACCTGGCTCAAGGAGCAAAATCTGCCTGATCATGTTAAAGCTAAATTGTTGGATGCTCCCTTGCAGCATGACACTGGTAATAAGGCAAAAGAGGTTTTAAAGAAAATTGAAGGCAAAATCTATGCAAACTGTAAAAGATTTCTTGCAAGTGCAGCCACCCAGGTTCAGTAGGCACTGGCCTACTAAAAATTGGCCCTTTCCTGCGTCCAACATAGCCACTCAAGGCAAATCCAGGTGCTCAGAAGGCTCCAGATACCAATCACAGGGTTCTTACAGGTCAAAGCAATGGGGTGCCTCCACCTCCAAATCTGGAGGAAACAAAGGACAACCCTACAGTAAGCAGTCTCAATGACTTTTCTCTACCATCACCAAGCACTTACCTTTTGGCAGTTAATTAACCAGGACAAGTGGGTATTATTGAATATAGTATCCCAGGGGTACAGATTTAATTTCCATACTTTTCCAATTCCAAACGGATGGCCAGATCTGCCACAATCAGTGGGCAGAGGCTCAGAAACAAGTTGTCCCTCATGGATATGAGGGCTATTCCTGGTACCCAGAAAAAGCAATTTATGGCATCCAGTACGGGATTTATCTACTTTGAACACGTTCCTGGACATTCCAAAATTCAAAATGCTGACTTTACAACTGCTACTGCCTATGCTGAGCAGAAATGCTTGGTTAATGACTCTAGACTTGAGGCATACCTGCATTTCCCAATAAGGGAATCATGCAGAAGATACCTCCGCTTCAGGGCAGGTTTTTTGCATTGCCAATTCTCTGCACTGCCCTTTGGCTTATCTACTGCGCCCAGGGTCTTTACAAAGTGCCTGGTACCGGTAATTGCGTTCTGCAGACAGAGGCATGCAAATTTATCCTTATCTGGACGACTCTCTCATTCAAGCAGAGGACAAGGACACTCTTCAACATCTGGCATTTGTAAAAAGGCTTCTAACATGCCTAGGGTACACAGTAAATGAAAACAAATCCCAACTGGTACCCTCCCAAATAATTACATTCCTGGGTGCAAGCTTGAATACAACTCCCAGATGGCTAACCTTACACCAGACAAAGGCAACTGACAATATACTTCAAACAAATGGCAAAAACCCAGATGTTCGTCGTGCATACAGTTGCAGTAATCACATATGGGTTCTCTGCCGTCAGGCGGGTCCTCGGTCGGCCGAATTCCAAAGTCTTGGTCCGGCGTCGGTTGTTGTCGCCTTCTTTCCTGACATCCGTGCGACAGGGGTATGCAAGACACAGCAGACGTCATATTCTTCAGTCTTTTTTGCCGCGCGGTGCCCGAAGCAGAAGCATTTCGCAAGTGCCGGTCGGCCAGCTCCTGAATTTACAAAAAAATTGGAAACCGAAGTCTTCATTAAAGCCAAGTACCCCGTTGGGGAAACTTTTCTTGCCTCAGACCGATGTCAGACAAAGTTAACAATTGTATTTTTTGTGGGAAGCAAATACCGCATAAGGATTTCCATTCCCTCTGTATACCTTGTTTAGGCCCAGACGACGTCGTCTCAGGCTGTCGCTTTTGCACTACTTTCAATAAGCGCACTATTAAGCGTTGGGCGGAGTTCGCCCAACACTATTTTGGTAAAGCTTTTGATTATAAAATGTCGGAGACTCCGACTACCGTTTTGTCCAAAAAAACGCAAGGACAAGAACCAACACGCGAGATCCACGGTCTCCACCAACACCACGCCAAAACCAGCTGCACGTGGTCCGGTTCTCAGCGAGACGCCTATGCAATCCCTGACTACCGACGACACTTCCTTGGCGGTGTCTTCTGTAACTGAGACCGCAGGTACCTCGGCCCTTACTCAGACTACAACCACCAAAGCCACTGTGAGTGTTGAGCAGTTATCTGCAAGACAAATTCTGCAGGCTTTGGGGTTCATGGCATCCTGCATTCTACTAATTCCATATGCAAGACTGCATATGAGGAAACTTCAATGGTACCTAAAAAGTTTATGGAGCCAACATTGTCACAGTCTGGAAACAATGAATGTTAAGTTGTCCATCTCACCTTCATTCTTGCTGGTTGGGTTCGGAGCCGATCCTCTGCTCCGACTCTGCCATCTTCAAAAGCTCGAGAGCTGCTTACTGGCTCGAGGCCTCCCTATATCCCATTATGCCTGGCGCTAGATACCCAGATCTCGTTTGCCGCTTCTGCTGCAAAGTTGTTCTACTGGCTCAGGTTGTATAAAACTTTATTATTGTATTTTTCTTGTCGCAAACTGTTAGTTTTTAGTGTAGAATTAGTCGTTAGATAAAACTGTTGTATTGTAGTTAGTTTTCTCTAATTCCTGATTACTTCTCCTCAAGAAACTCATTTAAGTTAGTTTCCCCTCCCCCCTTCTCTCCCTTTCCTTACCTCAGAAAGGTTTTATCGTTTTAGTTAGAGGATAACCTTTTCTCTCTATCTCCCTTTAAAAATATATATATATATATAATTTCCTTAGTTATCACTGTTAGAGTTTAGTGATAGTTATCTGTAGTGTTTGTAGTACTGCTTGTAGTTTTTTGGTTGTGGTAGCTGCAATTTTTAGTGGTTAGTACTTAACCTTTGTGTGTGTTTCTTGTCCTTGGTTTTCCTCCAGGATGTCCAAGGATCCTAAGCCGTCCGGATTTAAGAAGTGTGACTCATGCTGTCAGAAGATGTCTCTGACAGATGGTCACACCTGTGTTTGTCTGGGCGCCGTGCACTTGCAGGACTCTTGCTCGATTTGCCATGCTTTCAGTCTGAGTCCTGCAGGAGTGCAAAAACAAATTGATCCTGAGGGGTTTGCTTAAGCCCCAAGATTCATCGGCGTAGGCTCAGCCTGTGAAATCTTCCAGGCCACCTAAGCCTTCGGCTCCCAGTTCGGAGCAGTCATTGGGTGAAACCATACCATCCATCTCTGCTCTGGCTGGAACCGATGATGTTCTTCGTGTTTCACTGTTGCAGTCATGACTGTAGGGTTCTCCCCTGCCGGCAGGCAGCCCTCGGTCGGCCGGAATCCCAAAGTCTGGGTCCGGTGTCGGCTGTTCAACCATGCTCCCTGAAGTCAGAGCACCAGGAGTACAAAGCTGACAGCCGACGCCATCTTCTCCAGTCTTTCTTGCCGTGCGGTGATAGCAGTTCGCAAGTGCCGGTCGGCTGACTCCTGACTATTTTTTCTGATGAACTTCAGTCAGAAGATTTTCTTCTCCACTCAAAGCTAAGTACCCCATTGGGGAAACTTTTTTCTTGCTCCACTCCGATATCAGAAAAAGTTAATAATTGTATTTCATGTGGAAAGCAAATACCTCGTAAGGATTTTCATTCTTACTGTATTCCTTGCTTAGGCCCTAACCACGACGTAGCTAGTTGTCGGTTTTTGTGCTAGATTCAATCAACGTACAATTAAGCGAAGGTACGATTTTGCTTTTCATTACTTCGGTAGGCACTTTAACTACAAAATCTCGTCTGATACGGTTCCGGCTACCGGAGTTCACAAACGTCGCAAGGGTAAAGACAGGCCTCCGAGGTCCATATCTGATGATGGCGCACAAGCGGAGTCAGCTTCAGGTTCGGCCGTCGTCAGTAAGGCGCTTTTGCAGCCCCTATTGTAGGCCATTTCAGAACCGATGGCAGAAACGGACTCTCATGAGGAGCCAACCAGGCCTTTAAATATTTCTATTGCAAGACCTTCGGACAATGCTCCTTCGGATGGGTTCGGAGCCGCTGTGCAGGTATCGGCTTCCGAAGGGGTTTTCAGGCCTACTCAGCTTCTAATAAAGGCAAAGCCAAAGGCAAAGACTCCTTCTAAATCAAAGACTGCAACACAGGCCTCTACTGAACCGGCTCCCAAGTCACAAACAGTTACTCAAGATGGTGGAGGATTTACTTACTATGATTAGGGGTTCACATCCCCCTCCAGATAAAAGGCCAAGGCAGGATGTTTATTATGATTCCTCTGATCAGGCTTCTGTTTCCTCAGTTTCTTCTTCTGACCAGGACTATTCTTTCCCTCCTTATGAGGATTCTGATGCTGAGGAATCCATTCCTTCAGCTTCTCCCCCTGAGGATTTCTCTCTTGGGGAAACTTTGCATGAAATGAGGGAACATTTCCACTGGGAAGGACAGGAGTAGTCGGAATCTAAGAAAAGACTGAGGGATTTTCTTCTTCCCCAACATAGACCCCTGGCTATTCCTCCTGTTGTGAATATTGTGGATGATGCCTTTTCGGAGGCTAACTTAACCTCGGACTCTCTTCCTCCTGCTCCTGTTAAGCCTGATAGATATTACAGGGTTCCTGATTCCCACCAGTTTTTATACAAGAACCCTTCTGCTGACCCTGAAACCATTTCTCAGGGTCGTAAGGGAGTTAAGGCTGCTTCTGCCAAAAATCCCATTCCTACTGAAAAGGATTTTCGATCCTTAGAAAGATGGGGCAAAAAAGTGTACACTTCTGCTACTTTGTCCATTAGGGCTTTAAACTGTCAGTTTCATATGCTGAAATACCAGCAATTTCTCTTGTCTGTTTTAAAACAAAAGCTTACTTCCATTTCTGCCTGTGCAGATGATAAGGAATTACATGACTTATTGCATGCCACTGAACAAGTTGGGAAGCATTGTTTACACTGTGGATTTGATGCCTTGGAAGCTTCTTGTAGGGCTGCTGCCTCCGGCACAGTCATTAGAAGGCATGCATAGCTAAAGGAACAAAATTTGCCTGAACAAGTAAAGGCTAAATTCAGAGGTTCATAGGTTCATACTAGGCTATCTGCCCTAGGGCATTTATAAGCCTAGCCAGAGTGTGTTTGGCCTTCGCCACCCATTTTAAATTAATTTTGCTATGCCTTTTTTTGAGGTTAGTATACTGTGCCTCTGTCTAACAGTGACACAGAAGTGATAGCCGGGGTAAACCTACGATCTCCCATCCACTCATCAAGATTCCTCTTGAAGAGAGTCAATGTGGGACTCTGGAATAAAATCCCAGTCCAGGTTAGGCAGAGTGAAGGGAGCCTCTGGGTTATGAATCTGTCCCTCCAGCATGTCCTATTTATTTCAGTGCTGAGGTTCAAGTCTTTTGAGCGCGTAGCTCGATGGGATTTGGATTTTGAGGTGCAGCATGTCCATTAATTTCGGGTTGGACATGGCTTTATACGTCAGGCACAAATCGCCTCTGAGCAGGCGGTATGCCACTGAGTAGAGCTGGAGTTTCTTTAACCAGGCAGCATATGGCATCTGTTTGAGCTGTTTGATCCTCTTGGTGAGGTACTTTTGGGGTCTTTCCAGTTGCAGGTGTCTGGTAAGGTACATCCCAAAAGGGGCATTGTACTCTATTATGGGCCTGATGAGGGATGAGTAAAGAGGCACGATGACCTCCCCTGATCTAGATGTGAATCCCTTCATGATTAGGTGGGCTATATAAAATGTTTTTCTAACCACTGGCCATGTGGTTGTCAAATAAGAGATTGCTATCAACTTGGGTCCCCAGGTCCCTAATGACGACTTCTGTACTTAATGGATTACCACCTATGTGGTAATTTGTGGGCACTTTGTTTTTGCCAAAGGGGATGACTATACACTTTTTGGTGTTTAGATTGAGGCCATGGCTCTGGCACCAGTTGTCTGTTTCTGAGGCCCTTTTGGAGGATGCTTGTGTCGGCTGGAGAGTTGATTATGGCGCCCAGTTTGCAGTCATCTGCGAACTTGGTCAGCCACCGTCCTTCCGTGTTGGCCTGTACCACCGAGAAATATATACCAAACAAGAGAGGTCCCAGGACTGAGCCTTGTGGGACGCCACTTGTAACTGGTTTGGAGTCTGACATGGCTCCAGCAATTCTAACCATGTGGGTTCTGTCCTTGAGCCAGTTTGCAACCCATCTAGTGACATAGGGGTTTATATTTAAGCTGGTGAGCTTATCTATAATGCCCGAGTGGGGTATTGTATCGAAGGCTTTTGCGAGGTCCAGGTAGGCAGTGTGGACCACCTTCCCCTCGTCAATGGCCTTGGTGACTGTTTCAAAGAAATCGACCAGGTTTAAGAGGCAGAATCTGCCCTTAACAAAGCCAAACTGGGTAGGATCCAGTGTCTGTAGGTCTCTAATATCTTTATTTATGAGGTCCATGATCCTTTCCATAGCTTTGCAGATCAAGCTAGTCAGGCTTATGGGGCGATAGTTTCCAGGATCCGTTGAGGCACCACCTTTGTAGAGAGGGACCACTGTTGCTGTACGCCACTCTTTGGGTACATATCCTGTAGTAAGGCTAAGATTGAACAGTAGATGTTAAGTTGTCAATCTTGCCTTCATTCTTGCTGGATGGGTTCGGAGCCGATCCTCGGCTCCGACTCGGCACTTGCTAAGCTCGAGAGTCACTTTTACCAGCTCGAGGCAGCCCCATATCCCATGATGCAAGGCGGTAATTACCCAGATCTTGTTTGCCGCTTCGCTAATGAGGTCATCCTTTTTACCAGCTCCTGGTAAGTGATTTATAATTGCTATTTGTATTAGAATTAGGTATCCCAATACTCTTATATTTTATTCTTTATAGTTTTTTAGTGAACCTTACTCGTTTAGCTCCATCCCATTTCCCTTTAGTTCCCTTATTCACAGTTTTTCTGTGTTCGGGCCTTAGGCCTTACCCACCCTCACAGTTCCTGTCAGGTTTTCCTTAGGTGTGTGGGTGTTGTGTCTCACTATTCTAATTTTAATTTTTAATATTTAGTGTCCTTTGGTCTGTTTGGTGTGTGTGTTGTATTAGGACTTAGACATGTCCAAAGATACTAGGGTCTCAGGTTTCAAGAAGTGTGACTCGTGCTGTCAGAAGATGTCTCTGACAGACGGTCACACTTGTATTTATTGCCTGGGACCTCTACACCTGCAGGACTCCTGTGCTATCTGTCATTCTTTCAGCCAGAGAGTCCTGCAGGAACATAGAAATAAGTTGATCCTCAGGGGTCTTCTTAAGCCTGAGAGCTCCCCGGCTAAGGTCGGTTCCGGAAAGCCCTCTAAGCCTCCCAAGACCCAGACTTCGGTGTCCAAGTCTGTGGCCTTGGTTCTGACTCCGCCGGAGTCGACATCGGCTCCATCCGGAGACGATCCTTCCTTGTTGGAAGTTTCAGTACCGGTGCCGTTCGGCGCCGATACCCTAGCTTCGACACCTGTCTGCTCCGGCTGGAGCCGACACCCTAGCGTCGAAGCATGTCTCTGCTCCGGCTGGAGCAGAGATATCTTTGTCTCTGCCTGGAGCCAAACGTTCTTTGGCTCCGATGGCTCCGTCAAAAAAGAGGTCTAGATCTCCTTCATTAGAATCTATACACTCGGCTCCAGCCTCCCCCTTGCTTTCGGAGCGGAGCCATCGGAGCCGATCATCGAGGTCTTCCAGGCTCTCAGACCATGACTTAGAGTGGTCAGTAGGCTATTAAAATCACAGGCACTGGCCCAGATGCTCCATAGCCCGTCTCAACAGACGACCGCTATTCTACACCCTCCTGAAATTCCTCCTTCGACTCTCCTTCAGAATTCGGAGCAGGAGATTATTGGTACCATGACTGTTGCTGCTTCGGAGCCGATACCACACCTTTCGGCTCCGTCGTCCTCGACTCCCATCTCCTCCTTGCGATCTTCCTTGGAGGGATCCGGGCGTCGGGCTTCCCTGGTCGGCTCCGAGGGGGCGAGTGGCATCGGACCCTTGTCCGACCCCGTTCTCCCTCTCGGGGCTTCGGCCTTGGTGAGCTCGGCCCCGACATCTGCTTCGGAGCCTTCCCTTTCGGTGGGACCCGGGATCCCTGTTACTTCGGAGTGGGATCTCTCGGCCTTCCCTGGGAGGGGAGCCTTCGAGATGATGTGTGCTAGCCCCCGAGCTTAGTCAGCAGTTGGTTCCTTTAGCTCCTCCCTCTATGGTGCCTGTAGATGCCTCTTCCCACTCTCTTGCTCCCGGACCCAGAGATCCATCGCCCTAGGTCTCCCCATTGGGAAGAACTTCCCCTTCCGAGGTTTCTCCTGATCCTTCAGGTGAACCCCCGTGTAAGAGGACCTGCAAGAGGAAGCACTTAGACTTCCCTGAGTCTACAACATCAGATACCGCTTTAGATGAGTCTGAGGGGTCTTCAAGATCTCCCTCTGAGGATGTCTCCTTTTCAGACATCCTTGAACTCCTGAAACAGAGGGGGAACTGGCCCTCCATTAATCCCTCCGAGGATGAATCTGTATACCTGGAGGCTTTTGGATCTCGACCCTCCACCTCCTGGGTGTCTCCGCCTTTCGACCCCCTCATGGAAGTCATAGCTCGAAAGGCGTGGGCATCTCCTGATTCGGTGGAACCAGTCCCCAGGAGACCTTCAAAGTTTATTACGGCCCCCGCTGAAGAGCAGTTTCTTACTAAAGGTGTCCCGGTTGATGCCATGGTGGTGGCGGCCGCCACCAAAAAGGAACTTGCAGATCCTTCCGTGCCAGTCCATCCTCCTAACAAGGAATCTAGGTGTCCATGGACAGCTATGGCAAGCGGATGTTTTCCTCGGTGACCTTTGCTATGCGTTCGCTGAATTATTTGTCACTTCACCAGACTTCAGAGAGACATCCTCAAAGAATTGGGTGAAGTAGTACAGGATCCGTCAGCGGCAGGGGCTCAAGAAAAGATTGCCTCTCAGCTGGGAATCCTTAATTCCATAACCAACTCCTCCATGCGGCTCATTTCTTATGCAGCCGATGGGGCGAGTAGAGTGGCAGGCACAGGAGTGGCTCTCAGACGTCAGTCCTGGATGCGGCTCTGTAATTTTGTAGACCCCTTTAAGGCGTTCTTCACAAACTCTCCCTTTGATGGGACAACATTGTTTGGCCCTCAAGTGAAGGACACTTTGACCAGGTGCGAGCAAGACGGCAAGACTCTTTCTGCCGTAGGAGTCCGTTTCTCCACCCCTTCTAGACCTTACCCCAAAGGTCAGAAGGGAGGGAAAATGTGGTTCCGAAAATCTCAGGGAGTCACGCCTGACGCACATGGTCAATTTACCCCCAGAGACGGAGGGGGTAATAATAATAGACGCCGCCCTAGGGGCAGAGGAGGTCTGCAGAACCAGGGCAGCAGAGAGCCTCTCTCTGACAAGCCCTTCCAGCATCACTGAGGTGTTGCCCGACTGTCCACCCTTGGAGGCAGTCGGGGGGAGATTGTCGCTGTACCCAGAAGCCTGGTTTTCCCCCTCTCAAGACAAATGGGTACAGTCGATCATATCCGAGAGTTACAAGATTCCTTTCGAGGAAAGCCCCTTCCCTCAAAAAGGTTCCCTTCCAGACGTTCCACCCGGTCTAAGGGAAATTGCAAAACTAGAGGTTTCAAAGCTTCTAAAAAAAAGGGGCCATCCAGCCAGTACCAACAGATCGTTTAGGGTCCGGAATCTACTCAAGGTTCTTTTTGGTCCCCAAAAAGACTGGAGACCAATATTAGACCTCAGCAGGCTCAACAAGTCTGTCAAAAAGACAAGATTTCGGATGGTCACACTTCAATCGATTTTGCCCTTTCTGGGCAAAGACAACTGGATGTGCTCCATAGACCTTCAGGATGCATACTATCATATAAAAATCCACAGACGCTCCAGAAGTTTTCTCCGCTTTCGGCTGGGGACCAGTCGTTTTCAATTCAGAGCCCTGCCCTTTGGTCTCACTACAGCCCCCAGAGTGTTCAAATGCATGGCAGTGGTCATGGCTCACCTGAGACGTCAAGGATTCCAGGTGTTTCCGTATCCCGACGACTGGCTCCTCTCAGCCACCACCAGGCATCAACTTCTCCAAGCCAGAGATTACACTCTACGTCTCTGGGGTCAGTTAGGAATCTCAGTCAACTTCGAAAAGTCTTCCTTATCGCCCTGCCAATCTATTACCTTTATAGGCGCAAATCTAGACACTACTATGATGTCAGCAAACCTAACCAGTCAGAGAATCCTAGATATCCAAAACCATGTTCGGTTCTTCCTATCCTGCAAAAGGGTACAAGCCAGGTTGGTCCTGAAAGTCTTGGGCCTCATGGCAGCTGCCATCACACTTCTTCCTCTGGCCCATTTTTACATGCGTCTCCTACAATGGATGTTGTTCACCGAATGGTCCTTCCAGCAGCTTCCCATGCGTCACAAGATCCTGGTGACACAAACCTGCAAGAACCATCTATCCTGGTGGACTTCCTCTCCCCTAGTCCATCAGGGCAGACCATTAGTTCCCCCAGCCCCGGTAGCCACTGTCACTTCGGATGCCTCCCTGATCGGGTGGGGAGGGCATTATCAGGGCAGGATGGTTCATGGCACGTGGCAACCGTTCGAATACCACCTGCACATAAATGTCCTAGAGATGAGATTAGTGCTTTTAACGTTGCAAGCCCTCAACGACTTTCTTCCTTTAGGGACTATTGCAGTTCACACGGACAAGCCTGTCCGTTGTGTGGTACATCAACAAGCAGGGCGGAACCAAGTCCTACCCCTTGTGTCGAGAAGCTCTCAGACTTTGGCAATGGGCGATCTCCTCTCATCGGTTTCTGGTAGCAATGCATATCCCCGGGAAAACCAACATAGTAGCGGACAGATTGAGCAGAGCTATACTCATGCCTCACGAGTGGTCTCTCAACCAATCCATAGTTTGAGATTTTTCAGAAGTGGGGCCGCCCATGCTGCGATCTTCTATGCCTCAAAACAGCAAATGCCCAGACTTCTTCCTCTTCCCACTTCCGGGCCATCCCCCCAGAGACGCTCTTACCCAAGATTGGCCCCGGGGACTCCTTTATGCCTTTCCTCCCTTTCCTTTGATACCACAAATACTCCAGAAAGCTACCGTCTTGAGAGCCAAAATGATTCTCATTGCCCCTTACTGGCCTCAACAAATTTGGTTCCCGTTCCTTCATCGCCATCTTTTGGTGCAGCCTTGGCATCTTGACCCAGTTCCAGATCTTCTGATCCACCAGTCGGGTCAACTGCACCAGTCCGTTCCTTCCCTCAACCTCACAGCTTGGTTGCTCCACTTCCTTCCTTAGCCAGGCTTCCTATGATCTCTAACCCCGTTAGAGATATAGTAGCTTCTCTTAAGTCCTCTACCAGGAGGATTTACTCTAGCAAGTGGAACGCTTCTCCTTTTGGGCTAAATCTAAAAACATAGACCCCTTTACTGCCCCTATTCAGTCGGTCTTGGATTTCCTAGCGGAAATTTTTCACTAAGGTTCTTTGTCTTCCACAGTCAAAGTTCAGTTGGCAGCAATCTCGAATTTCCATGTCGGATTTGCAGACCACAGCATTATGTCCCACAAACTTTGTAAAGCCTTTCTCAAAGGAGTGTTCCTTCTTAAACCCCCTGTTAGAGATCTGCCACCACAGTGGGACCTAAATTTAGTGCTGACATCCTTGATACTTACACCTTTCGAACCGGCTGCTTCATGTTCATTAAAGTTTCTTTCTTGGAAGACACTTTTTCTAGTCGCCATTACCTCGGCTAGAAGAGTGTCTGAACTTCATGCCCTCTGTGTTCGTCCCCCTTATTTGGTCTTTCACAAGGACAGAGTATCCTTGAGAACCAATCCATCCTTTTTGCCCAAGGTTGCTTTTAAGACAAATTTAAACCAATCCATTGAACTCCCCGTATTTTTTCCAAGTTGTTCTAACAGGGCGGAACAAAAATTGCATTACCTAGATGTTCATCGCCAACTCAGATATTACTTGGACAGAACAAAGCAATTTAGGAAGTCCGATCAGCTCTTCCTTTCTTATGCTGAAAATAAAAAAGGTCTCCCTGTTTCTAAAGTGACCTTATCCAGATGGCTATCTTCCACCATTTCTGACATTTATCAGCTTAGGGGCAAACAGCTGAACTCAAAACCTAAAGCTCATTCCACAAGAGGTCTAGCCACTTCTACAACTTTTCAGGCTAGACTACCCTTAGATACTATTTGTGCAGCAGCCACTTGGGCCACTCCTCATACCTTTGTTTCTCATTACAAATTGGATTTGGCCTCCAGGGACAGGGCAAGCTTTGGTTCCACTGTTCTCAAGAGTCTGTTCCATTGAGCCACCCAGGATAGAGGTGCTAGGGATGCGGTCCCATCCAGCAAGAATGAAGGCGAGATTGACAACTTAACCTTTAGAAGTTATGTACCTACCATAACGCTCCATGTTAGTTGTTTTCTCTCGCCTTCTTTCTTGCGTCCCTCCCTCCTGTCCTCCTAGCCTGGACAGACCTTGATCTCTCCCTTTCTCTGGAAGATTCTTCTTCCTTGGACACCAGATAGTTCTTGTCCTTGATTACCTGGTTTCCCTTACAGCCTTTTTAGGTTAGTTGTTTCTCTTTCCTTAGTGGAAAGTTTTTATAGGCAGTTTTTCCTCTAGATACCAAACGAGATCTGGGTAATTACCGGCTTGCATCATGGGATATGGGGCTGCCTCGAGCTGGTAAAAGTGACTCTCGAGCTTAGCAAGTGCCGAGTCGGAGCCGAGGATCGGCTCCGAACCCATCCAGCAAGAAAGAAGGTGAGAGAAGACGACTAACATGGAACATTATGGTAGGTACATAACTTCTAATTTTATGTTTGGGTTTAGCTCTTCTTGGAGTTCATGTAGGACGCAGCCCGGGACACCATCTGGTCCCATTGATGCTGTGTTTTTTGCTTTGGAGAGGGCGGCTCTTACCTGAGCATCTGAGATGTCAGGGGGGCAGCACTCTGTTGGGATAGATATTTGCCCTTTTGGTGGGGAGGGGTGGAGAAGTTTGCACTGAACCTGTCAGCTAGGATGTTGGCAATGTCTGTGGGCTCGGTGTATTTTTTGTCATTTTGGACTAATTCTGAGCATATCTGGGAATTCCCACCCAGGTTCCTAACATAACTAAAGAAAGCCTTGTGATTATCCTTAGTGTCCTGTGCAATTTTTCTCTCGAAGCTGGCCTTAGACGATTTTATGAGTGCCCGTAGTTTTTTGCTAATACTGATCAGAGATGCCTTCCCTTTTTGGGATTTTGCTCGATCATGTGGTAGCTTCCTCCTTCTATTGTATAGTTTGTATATGGCTGGGGTCCACCAGACAGGACGTCTGCCTTTGGAGGATTGGGTCTCGGTTTTATTTGGGATTGCATGATCCATGCATTCCTGAAGGTGTTCATAGAATGCGTAAGGATTCTGCGGTCTGGGCCGTATTTTCCAAAGGCCCGGGGGCTTTAAAGGATTTCGCCTCAGTTTTGAGTCGTGTGAAATTTGCTTTAGAGAAGTTTTTCACTGTGGTTTTCTGGGCAGGGGTGGGGTCGGGATGTGAATATCCGGTGAGATTAGTTTATGGTCTGATCTTACCAGTGAGGGATACACTTCTGGTCTGGAGCATAGTGTCCCCATGTTGGTGATGATCAGGTCCAGTATATTTTCCCCTCTTGTGGGAGTGGTAACAAGTTGTTCCATAGCATTTGAGTTTATAAATTCTAGGAACCTTTGGGCTAGGGTGTTGGAGCTAGAGTAATGCTCCCAGTCTGTTTGGGTAGTTGAAGTCGCCCAATATAATGGTGTTTGGAGAGACCTTCATATTTTCCAGTATTCTCAGGAAGGCCGAATGGGGTTCCTGTGTTTGGGAGGGTGGTCTGTAGCAGGCTATAAACTGGAAGGCAGTTTTACCCACAGTTAGTTGCACATGGATAGTCTCTGATGCTTCGTGCTGTGCCACCAACCTGGAGGTGTGGGTATCTTTGACGAATATTGATACTCCCCCTCCTTTTGTGGTTCGGTCCAAGTTTTGGGGCCGAAAAGCATGGTATTGAGGTATAACCTGGTAGTGCTGGGGTGCTGTCGGGAGCCTTGAACCAGGTTTCTGTTACTGCACAGATATCGATGTTCTCCATGCTAAGGAGAGTTTTGAATGCGTACATCTTGAGGTTTAGACTTCTGGCGTTGAGTAGCATTACTCTTAGTTTCTTATCCCCTGTGATAGCTATGGATGTGGGTTTGTCTTTTGAGCCTTGCCTAAAAAAGGTGCTATGGGGGTAGCAAGAGCCTTTGCCAATATCTGAAAGCCCAGGGGTGGCAGGTGCAAGCTGTCCCTAGCGAAGCATCGTGGCTTGTCGAGCATTTCATCCCAGGCTGACAGTCATTGGATCCCCTTTGAATGACACCAACACTTAAGCCAATTGTTGAAATTGATCATCTGGTCTTCATATTGTGGCATCATTCTTGGTGAGGGTAAGATGCTACTCAAGGTCAGGGTCATACCGGCCTGGGCTACATGCTCAGAGAGCTCCTCTGTCTCCATGTAGTCCAGGGAGGTATGTCTCAGGTCATTCACACCAGCATGGACAATGACCAAGTCATATTTGTACTTGCCTTGGAGTGACCCGAGTGCTTGTGTTATGTGGTGGATCCTAGCGCCCGACAGGCAGCTCACCGTGACCTTGTTCAGCCTGGTGAGCGGGACGTCCGTGTGCCTGATGATAGTCACCTATTACAAGTGTATCAGGTGTGTTGTTTAGCCTTAAGGGCTGTGACTGTTCGGCACACTGGCTTTGTGAGCTATGTGTTGCACGTGTTTTGTTTTGGGGTAGCGTTTGCTTGGGTGTCTGCTTTGGAGGTCTCTGCTGCTTAGGCAGATTTTTATTTAGAGCCTCAGAGTATGTTTTTGTGTGTTTGGTTTGTTGTCGTGGTAGGTCTATGTGAGACTGGAATTGTAGTGAGTGTGGTTTCCTTCTCCTGACTGGTTACGCCAGTACTGAGTTGAGAGAGCTTAGCCTCCAGTTTGGCTATATGGTTGCATCTCTCACATGTGTAGGAGTTTGTTGGGAGGAGGAGAGGGTTGTCTGTGTACATGAGGCAGTTGTAACATTGCCTCAAGATTCCCAGATTCACCAGCTGGACCGGAGAGGAGATTGACAACTGACCTTTGGACATGCTAGAATAGTATTGGTAATTCATTTATAATTGAAAAAAAGGGCCAATGGGGAACAAGGTACTCAAGGGGAGTTTGTGAGGGTGTAGTGCTTTTAATTTTTTACAGCTGACTTATATAATTGCTTTAGTGATTAAGTGCCAGGTAACTTAAATGCAATGTGTTACAGGTAACTTAAATGCAAAAACGACACAGTAACTTTCAAGTGAAACAAGGAAATAAGTACAGTAAGCAATGCAGATATCACTAGGGATCCACAGAAGTGCTAAAAGGCCGCGTTTTAGGTGGAATTAGCGTTTCAGGGAAATAAACAAACAAGCATACAAACAAAGCTAGATTCAGCAGGCCGGGATCTAGTCTATGCTACAGCAAACAAGGTGTACCAATTTCAGTAAGAAACAGTTGGAATATGCAGGCACTCTAAGCCTTTAACCAGAAATTCCCTGCTCAGAAGGGCAGAGTCCAGCCTCTCCTCCCACAAGAGTGCAGACCGCAATCCTTCTTAACGTAAAATAACTGGCCTGAAGCCCAAGTGCTTAAACCAGAACTAATACACTTTTAGAAAAACAGACACTGAGCTCTGTCAGCAGTTCCCAACTTAGAAGGATGTAAGCTACCTGTCCTGCCACCACCTTCCTAATTTAAAACAACTGGTCTGAAGCCCAAGTGCTTAATCCAAAAGACTTAGAAATGATAGCTACACTTTAATCAAGTTACTACCAGCAGTAATAAATACAACTGAATACTTTAAAGAATGCCTGGATTAGTGCTCAAGTTATACAAACAAAGCTAGATTCAGCAGGCCTGGATCTAGTCTATGCTACAGCATAGACTAGATTATTGGATGCTCCTGTTCAGCATAATGTTTTGTTTGGGTCAAAAGCTGAAGAGGTGATTAAAAATATGGAGGATAAGGCGAAATCCATGCAAACGGTTAAAGATTTCTTACAAGTACAGCCACCCAGATTTAGCAGGAATTGGCCTTCAAAAAATTGGTCTTTTCCCACTTCAGACAGGCCTCAGAGGGGTTAGATATAGACGCTCCAGAGGAAGGCCTCAAACACAAGCTTCTTATAGACCAAGACAGTGGACTGCTTCCACCGCTAGGGGAGGAGAGGACAGGTTACAAACTCAATGACTCCCTCTGTTGGGCTACAGGAACTTCTTGCCTGGAAGCTCCTCTCGGAGGAAAACTCTCTCTTTTTTATCAAAATTGGACTCAAATAACCCAAGACAAGTGGGTTTTGGATGTGGTTTTAAGAGGTTACAAATTTCATTTTCATACCTTGCCAAGGCCAAGCGGATGGCCAGACCTTCCAAAACATCAATGGACGGAGGCCTTAAACCAGGTGGAAGCTCTTTTGGCTATGAATGCCATAGAACTGGTTCCACTTTCTGAGATGGGAAAAG
Source organism: Protopterus annectens (assembly GCF_019279795.1). NCBI lineage: Eukaryota > Metazoa > Chordata > Ceratodontiformes > Protopteridae > Protopterus > Protopterus annectens. The sequence goes on along the minus strand of NC_056743.1, from coordinate 797,003,552 downwards.
GTTTTTACTCAAGGCTCTTTCTAGTCCCCAGGAAGCAAAACTCATGGAGACCCATTCTGGATCTGTCGGTCTTGAACACCTTTCTAGAGATTCCAAAATTCAAGATGCTTACTCTACAGCAGCTACTTGCAATGCTGTCCAAAGATGCATGGATGGTAACTTTGGATTTAAAGGAGGCATATTTACACATTTCCATCAGGCAGGATCGCAGAAAATACCTCGGGTTCAAGGCCGGATCGAGGCACTTTCAATTCTCTGCGCTGCCCTTTGGATTGTCTACTGCGCCCAGGGTCTTCACCAAATGCCTGGCTCCAGTAGTAGCTTACTGCAGACTCAAGAGAATTCAAATTTACCCATATCTGGACGATTGTCTAATTCAGGCAGAAGTTCCTGGGATTCTCTGTAAACAGTCAAATTTGACACCATCACAACAGATAACTTTTCTGGGTGCTCTTCTAAACACAACCCAGATGGTATTTCTGACATCCGAAAAACAATTACAGTTGGCTTCAACTTACAAAACCTTGGCAACTTGAACTCAACTATCTGCAAAGAAATTCCTGCAGGCTTTGGGTTACATGGCCTTCTGCATCCTTCTCGTACCATATGCAAGACTACACATGAGGAAAATACAGTGGTATCTAAAAAGTGTATGGTCTCAGCATTGCCACGGTTTAGACATACTGATCTCCGTCCTTCCTTGCCTTCAAAAGGAATTTCTTTGGTGGTCCAGGGCATGTGCTCTAAACAAAGGGAAACCCTTCCGTCTGCCTCCTGCCACTCAGATTCTAACCATGGATGCCTCGGATTATGCTTGGGGAGCCCATTTTCAGGGCAACTGTCTGCAGGGCCTTTGGACAAAGGATCAGAAGCACCTGCATATCCATTTAAAGGAAATGTTAGCCGTTCAGAAAGCTCTATTGGCCTTTAGGAATCTTTTACAACCAGGACAACTACTAATACGGACAGACAACACCACAGTTATGTGGTACATAAGCAAGGGAGATCTCATTCTTGCTCCCTTTGCAGACTAGCCATGGATCTATGGAACACAGCTCTAGCTTGCAATCTGGATCTTCAAGCTCAGTTTCTACCAGGGAAACAAACTTCCTGGGAGACGGTCTGAGCAGAAACCTTTCGGATCCACACGAGTGGATGCTGGACACCAAAATATTCAGGATAATAACAGCAGTCTGGGGATGTCCTCACATAGACCTCATTGCATCCCATCTCAATCATCAGCTACAGAATTTTTGCACCAGGACTTTCCACAGAGAAGCTTGGAAAGTGGATGCCCTGTCATTCAGTTGGAGGAACCACTCGGGATATGCCTTTCCGCCTCTTCCTCTTCTTCCACGGGTCTTATTGAAGATAAAACAGGACAAGCCCAAGATGATAATCTTGCTGGCTCCAAATTGGCCTCAGCAGTTTTGGTATCCAACTCTAAAAAACCTATGTCTGGAGCCCCCTTGGGTTTTACCTCAGTCTCCGAACCTTCTGTCCCAACATCAGGGTCAGGTTCTACACTCATGTCAGAACTCTCAGCCTGGCGGCCTGGTTAATCCAGGGCCTTTGATTTCTTCTTTCCTACCCAAGCAGGTTATGGATGTCATTTTAGAAGCCAGACATCCTAGCACTAGAAAATCTTATGCAGGAAAATGGAAAAGATTTTGTTCCTGGATGCAGGCTCAGGACTCTGATCCTCTTCTTCCTAACATTACCTTAATTTTACTTTACTTGACAGATCTCTTACATAAGGGTCTCTCTTTCTCTTCCATTAAGATACATGCCTCTGCTATTTCTGCTCATTATAATACAGACCCTCCCATCTTTTCCCACCAGCTCATGAGAGAGTTTCTCAGAGGAGCCAAGAATTTAAGACCTCCTAGATCTCCTCCCATTCCTGCTTGGGATCTCAACTATGTTTTGGAAAAACTAACCTTGCCTCCTTTTGAGCCTGCTGCCTCTTCTGACATCAAGTTTTTATCTTGGAAGACAGCTATCTTGTTAGCCCTAACCTCTGCCAGGAGAGTTTGAGTTACAAGTTCTTATGGCTGTGGAACCTTATATTATTTTTCATCAAGACAGGGTATCTTTGAGGACTAATCCTACCTGCATGCCTAAGGTGGTTTCCAAAGTGGATTTAAATCAAACTATCCACTTGCAAACCTTTTTCCCCACTCCTCAAAATAAAGGGGAAAGGATCTTACATTCCTCGGATGTACACAGACAACTGCGTTTTTACCTGGACAGAACCAAGGACATCAGAAAATCAGAACAATTGTTTGTTTCTTATGCTTCAAGTTCCCAAGGTAAAGCCATTTCAAAACAGACCATTTCTAAATGGATTGCTCATGGAATCAGATTTTGTTATTCACACCATGGAAAGCAAATCCCAGGGAGTATACGGACTCATTCCACCAGAGCTGCTGCCACTTCTGCGGCCTTCCTCAGGGGAGTTGCTGCAACTTGGAGTTCAGTGCATACTTTTTCTAAGGACTACAATCTACCTCTCTACTCTAAGTCTAGGGCAAGCTTTGCCTCTGCAGTCTTGCAGGGCCTTTTAGCCGCCCTTTTTTTCTTTATGACCACCTCCCTTTCTTTCAGCTTTGGGATTCTACCCTACAGTCATGACTGCAACAATGAAACACGAACATAGTACAGTTGTGTACACCTACCATAAATGTAGATGTTCGAGTGTATTCACTGTTGCAGTCTGGGTTTCCCTCCCTCCTGTCCCCTCTTATTTTTACTTTTGTGTAGTTCCTTTTTTCAACATTCTTCTGAGGTGTATTTGCAAAGGTTATGGGACGTTTTTCATTTTGGGACTCCTGACATCTGGGGCAAGAAAAACTGGAGAAGATGGCGTCAGCTGTCAGCTTTGTACTCCTGGCGCTCTGACGTCAGGGAGCATGGTTGAACAGCCGACGCCGGACCCAGACTTTGGGATTCTGGCCGACCGAGGGCTGACTGCCGGCAGGGGAGAACCCTACAGTCATGACTGCAACAGTGAAGACGCTCTAACATCTACATTTATGGTAGGTGTACACAACTGTACTTTCCTCCCTCCCATTCAGCTCAGACACATTTTTCGGAGCCGTCTGAGAGTCAAAGATCCAGGTCTCATTCTCTGGAGTTGATATGTTTTGCTCCGAAATCTCCTCCGCTCCAGTCGGAGCGTAGTCATCGCTCATCCCACTCTTCTCGGTCCTCAAGACTTGGGACCATGACTTGGAAAGAGTGGTCAGGCTGCTAAAATCGCAGGCCCTAGGCAAAATGTTGTTCAGCCCCCCCGTCATCAGGTGTCTGCTCCATCCACGGCTGTAGATATTCCTCCTCCGACTCTTCCTATGAGCTTGGAGCCGGAGTTCATTGGGGTTAGAGTCGTGGAACCGTCGGCTCTGATACCTTCTCCTTCGGTTCCATCGTCTGCTCAGATCCCTTCCATGGTACTGTCCCTGGAGGGATCTGGGCGCCGAGACTCCCTCATCGGCTCCGAGGGGGCGAATGACATCGGACCCTTGTCCGACCCTGCTCTCCCCCTCGGGGCTTCGGCTTAGGTGAGCTTGGCACCCACATCTGCCTCGCAGCCGTCCCCCTCAGTGCGGGGAGGGTTTCTGGTTTCTAAGGAACCAGAGCCTTCTCTGCGTCCGGGCAGGGACTCCTTCGAGGTGGTGAGGAGTGTACTGGCCCCAGAGTCAAACCCACGATCGAACCCATTGGCTCCTCCCCTAGGGTGCCTGCCTCAGCCTCTGCCCTTCTTCCAGGCCCCAACCGTGGGGTTCCAGTGCTCCAGGACACCCCTTTGGGTGTATCCTCCTCTTCCGAGGCCTCCCGTAATCATTCAAAGGAGCCACCTCGCAAGAGGAAATGCAAGAGGAAGCATATTGACTCCCCCTAGTCTATCACATCAGATACTAACTTAGAGGAGTCGGAAGGGTCCCCAAGATCCCCCTCTGAAGTCTCCTTTTGAGACGTCCTTGAGATGCTTAGGCAGAGGGGGAGCTGGACTGCCCTAAGCCCTTCCGAGGATGTCTGTATTCCTGGACGCGTTTGGATCCCGGCCTTCCACCTCCTAGGTGTCTCTGCCTTTCGACCCACTGAAGTCTGTGGTGGCTCGGAAGGCATGGTCAGCTCCAGACATAGCGGAACCGACCCCTAGAAGACCTGCCAAATTCATTACTGCACCACAAGACAAACAGTTCTTGACCAAAGGTGTCCCCGTTGATGCCATGGTGCTAGCAGCGGCCACAAAGGAGGAGTTGGCAGAAACTTCATCTGTCCATCCCCCTAACAAGGAGTCCAGGACGATGGACAGATATGGAAAGCGGATGTTCTCTTCAGCGACCTTTTCCATGAGGTCCCTGAATTACCTGTGACACTTTACCTGTCTTCAGAGGGATCTCCTGAAAGAGCTTGGAGATACCCTCCAAGATCCGTCAGCTGAGGGGGCCCAGGCTAAGGCAGCCTCCCAGCTGTCTACTCTTAATTCAATGGTAAACTCCTCCATGAGGCTCATTTTGTATGCAGCAGATGGTGCGAGTAGAGCCGTGTGCACAGGCGTTGCCCTAAGGAGGCACGCTTGGATGCAGCTATAACTTTGTGGAACCTTTCAGAGCGTCTTTCACCAACACCCCTTTTGATGGTTCCTCTCTCTTTAGATCTCAGGTGAAGGATACCCTTACCAGGTGTGAGCAGGAAGGCAAGCTGCCGTAGGAGTCCGTTTTTCCACTCCTTCCAGACCATACCCCAAGGGTCAGAAGAGTGGAAAGATGTGGTTCCGGAAATCCCAGGGAGTCTTGCCGGACACACATGGTGAGTTCCCTTCCAGGGGCAGAGGAGGGAACAATAATAGACGCCGCCCTCATGGCAGAGGTGGGTCCACAAAATCAGGGCAGCAGAGAATCCTTCTCTGAGAAGCACTTCCAGCATCCCTGAAGGGTTGCCTGGCTGCCCACCTCTGGAGGCAGTCGGGGGAAGATTATCGCTGTACCCAAGAGTCTGGCAAGACATAACACGACAAATGGGTACAGTCTGTCATATGCAGAGGCTACAGAATTCCCTTTGTTCGCACCCCCTTAAGGTCAAACAAGTCCCTTCCAGACGTTCCACCCAATCTAAGGGACCAAGCAGTTCAAGAAGTCTCAAAATTGCTAAGAAAAAGGGCCATCCAGCAAGTCTCACCAGACCAACAAGGATCTGGAATTTACTCAAGGTTCTTTTTGGTACCAAAAAAGGCAGGGGACTGGAGACCCATTCTGGATCTCGGCAGACTGAACAGGTCTGTACAAAGAACGAAGTTCCGGATGGTCACACTACAGTCCATTTTGCCCTTCCTGGGTCAGGACAATTGGATGTGCTCTATAGATCTTCAGGATGCGTACTACCACATCAAAATTGACAGACGCTCCAGAAGATTCCTTCGCTTCCGGCTGGGAGCTAGCCGTTATCAGTTCAGAGCTCTGCCCTTTGGTCTCACCACAGCCCCCAGGGTGTTCACCAAATGTATGGCAGTAGTTACCGCTTACCTGAGACTGCAAGGATTCCAGGTGTTTCCATATCTAGACAACTGGCTCCTCACTGCTACCACCAGGCATCACCTTCTGCGAGCCAAAGACTGCACTATCGACACTTGCTCCAGGCTAGGTATCACAATAAATTTCGAAAAGTCTGCATTGTCGCCCTGTCAATCTGTCACCTTTATAGGCGCAAATTTAAATACCAAAGACATGTCAGCGAGCCTCCCACCAGGCAGGGTATTAGTGATTCGCCAGCAGGCGAAGATTTTATTAGCATGCAAAAGAATTCAAGCCAGGTTTGTCCTACAGACTCTGGGTCTCATGGCAGCAGCGATCATACTTGTCCCTCTAGCTCATTTTCACATGAGGATTCTCCAGTGGCTTCTTTTCACCCAATGAATCCTTCCAGCAGCTTCCCATTGTCTTACATGATTGTGATCACACAAGCATGCAAGAAGCATCTTGCGTGTTGGATGGTCTCCACATCAGTGCCCCACGGCAGACCATTTGTACTCCCCCCTCCAGTTGCTACAGTGACCACGGACGCCTCCCTGATCAGGTGAGGGGGGGGCATTATCAGGGCAGAACAGTCCAAGGCACCTGGCAATGAAGATGAGGGCCGTGCTTTTAGCGTTGCAGGCTCTTCAGGACTCTCTTCCTACCAGGACCATTGCAATTCAAACAGACAATATGTCTGTAGTGTGGTACATCAACAAGCAGGGCGGAACCAGGTCCTACCCCCTATGTCGAGAAGCACTCAGACTCTGGCAGTGGGCGATCTCTTCCCAACGGTTTCTGATTGCAACGCACATCCCTGGGAGGTCCAACGTCATAGCAGACAGGCTGAGCAGAGCAATTCTCATGCTTCACGAGTGGTCTCTGAACCAGGTAGTTGCAGACCAAATCTTCCGCAGATGGGGCCAACCTTGCTGCAACCTTTTTGCAACTCCTTTCAACAGCAAGTGCAGCAATTTCTTCTCTCTCCTTCCACTTCCTGGGCATTCCCCCAGAGACGCTCTAGTCCACGATTGGCCTCAGGGACAACTTTATGCATTCCCTCCTTTTCCCCTAATCCCGAAGCTAATTCAGAAAGCTACTGTATTGGGCTGCAAAATGATCCTCATTGCTCCTTACTGGCCTCGACAAATATAGTTCCCGTTCCTGCATCACCATCTTCTCGAGCAGCCTTGGACTCTGGACCTAGTTCCAGACCTCCTGATTCATCAATCGGGCGGGCTGCACCAATCCCTACGCTCTCTCCAGCTCACGGCTTGGTTGCTCCACTTCCAACTTTAGCCAGGCTTCCAGATATCTCCCCCTCTGTGCGCAAAATCATTTTGTCATCACACAAGTCTACAACTAGAAAAATTTACACTAGTAAGTGGAAACGTTTTTCTTCCTGGGCAGAGGCTAAAAGTATAGACCCCTTTTCAGCTCCTGTACACCACATTTTGGAATTTCTTGCGTAACTCTTCCATGCTGGGTCTGCTTCTGCTACAATTTTAGAGTTCAGTTAGCTGCAATTTCAAATTTTCACATTGGCCTCTTGGAAAACAATATCATGTCTCATAAGCTATGGTAAAGCCTTTCTCAAAGGAACCACTCTGCTCAGGCCCCCAGTGAGAGATCCTCCACCACCGTGGGATCTAAATTTGATTTTAGCTTCTCTAATTTTGCCCCCTTTCAAACCTGCAGCTTCTTGTTCATTGAAGTTCTTATCTTGGAAAACCCTTTTTCTGGTAGCTATTACTTCAGCCAGAAGAGTTTCGGAACTCCAGGCTCTTTCTATCCGTCCCCCATACCTCGTGTTCCACAATGACAGGGTTGCTCTTGGGGACTAATCCTTCCTTCCTAAGGTCTCTTCATAGAGTAACTTGAATCAGTCCATAGACCTTCCCGTGTTTTTCCCTAAGCACTCCAACAGGGCGGAATATAAGTTGCATCAGATTTTCACAGGCCACTACGCTTTTATTTGCATAGAACCAAGGACATTAGAAAATCGGACCAACTTTTCCTGTCTTATGCAGTCAGTAAACAAGGTCTTCCAGTCTCCAAAGTAACCTTATCGAGGTGGTTGACTTCTATCATCACATTCATATATCAGCTGAGGAATAAAGAATTGCCAGTTAAACCAAAAGGTCACTCCACTAGAGCTTTAGCTACTTCTGTGGCCTTTCAGGCTAGGTTGCCCATGGGATCTATTTGTGCTGCGGCTACGTGGGCCAACCCACATACTTTCATTTCTCATTACAAGTTGGATTTGGTTTCCAGGAGCAGAGCTGATTTTGGTTCCACTGTTCTGAAGAGTCTTTTCCGATGAGCCACCCAGGACTGTAGGTGCTAGGGACGCTGTCCCAACCAGCAAGAATGAGGGCGAGATAGACAACTTAACATAAAGAAGTTATGTACCTACCATAACGTTCCATGTTAGTTGTATTCTTCTCGCCTTCTTTCTTGCGTCCCACCCTCCATCCCCCTATCCTAGTGGACCGAGAAGAGTTCCTCTTGATTTTTTTCACTGGCTGAGTCTTCTCTGGCTATTCCTTTCTGACTAGTAGTCTCTCCAGTAGGATTTATGCATTCTAGGATAGGATTCCTTTATTATTATGTCTGCAGTTACTTACCAAACGAGATCTGGGTATCTAGTGCCAGGCATCGTGGGATATAGGGGGGGGCTCGAGCCAGTAAGCATCTCTCAAGCTTTTGAAGATGGCCGAGTCAGAGCCGAGGATCGTCTTCGAACCCAACCAGCAAGAAAGGCGAGAAGAAGACAACTAGCATGGAACGTTATGGTAGATATATAACTTCTTTTTCCTCTTATTCCCTGCCTACAACAGGAGTTTCTTTGGTGGGCGGAGACATGTCACCAAAACAAGGGACTGTCATTCACTGTACCCCCTACCACCCAAACCCTAACTACAGACACATCAGACTATGCTTGGGGGCCCACCTGGTGGGTAGATGCACTCCGGGCAAATGGAGCCCAAAACAGATGCATCTGCATATCAACCAGAAAGAGATGCTAGCTGTTCAGAATGCTCTGACAGCCTTCAAGGACTTACTTCATTCAGGACCACAACTGATAGATGGACAACACCATGGGTATGTGGTACATAAACAAGCAGGGGGGTACACATTCCTACCCCCTTTGCAGACTAGCCATGGCATTGTGGAACACAGCTTTGACTTACCAAATAAATCAAGCTCAGTTCCTGCCAGGAAAACAAAATACTCTGGCAGACGACCTAAGCAGAAATCTTATGGACCCACATGAATAGAAACTGGTTCCACAAATCTTCAGCATGTTAACATGGAAATGGGGGAGCCCAGACATAGATCTGTTTGCCTCTCCCCAAAATTATCAGCTGGAAAAATGTTGCACTAGAATTCATCACAAAAAAGCATGGAAAGTGGATGCCCTATCCTTCAGCTGGAAAAATCTATCAGTCTGCCTTTTCCCCCTCTGCCTCTTCTCTCCAAGGTCTTACTAAAAGTCAGGCAGGAAAAACCAAAAATGATCCTAGTTGCTCCGGACTAGCCTCTAACACTGGTACCCATTTTTAAGGAATATGTCTCAACTTCCCCCTTGGTACTTGCCTCAAATACCTCATCTACTGTCTCAGCAGAACAATCAAATTCTGCACACTCTGCTCCAAACTCTGAACCTTGCAGCATAGCTAATCATTTAATTATTCAAACAACATCTCAGTAAATCTATGATGGATGTCATTTTGGAAGCCAGAAGGCCTAGTACTAGAAAATTTTATGCTGATACTTGGAACCAAGCACAAGGAACAGACACAGCAAAGCCCAGTATTCCTCAGATTTTACAATATTTGACTGAGATGCTTGACAAGGGCCTATCTTTTTCTTCAATAAAAATCCATGCCTCTGTCATCTCGGATCATTACAGCACAGAGCCACCCCTCTTTTTCTCCTCCTCTGCTTAAACGGTATCTTGGAGGGGCCAAAAATTTAAGGCCTCCCAGATGATCACCAACTCCTGCTTGGGACCTCAATTTTGTGCTGGAAAAACTCACCCTGCCTCCTTTTGAACCAGCAGTTACTGTGGATATAAAATTTCTATCTTGGAAAACAGCTTTTCTCGTGGCAGTCACTTCAAGAAGGGTTTCAGAACTACAGGCTCTCATGGCTGTGGAGCCTTATTACATTTTACCCGGACAGGGTGTCCCTCAGGACCAATCCTCCTTTTATGCCTAAGATGGTATCCAGTGTGCCTCTTAACCAGACAGTTCACCTGCCAACTTTTTACCCAAATCTGCAGAACAAGGGGGAGCGGATTCTGCGTTCATTGGGCGTACACAGACAACTAAGAATCTACTTGAACAGGACCAAATCTCTAAGAAAATCTGAGCAACTACTGGTAGCATTTGCTACAGGGTCAGAGGGGAAGACTATAACAAAGCAGACTATTTCTTGACTGCAACAGTGAAACACGAAGAACATAGTACAGTTGTAAATGTAGATGTTAGAGTGTATTCACTGTTGCAGTCCGGGTTACCCACTCACCACCCCCCTTTTTTCTATACCTTTTCTTTACTTCACTGTATACTAAAGCCTTTGTGGTGTATTTGCTGTTAGATGAAGGTAAAGTTTATGTTGCTAAAAGTGCATTTACATTTTTTTTTTTTTTTTTTTTTTTGCTCTCCATTTGGGGGGCACCTGACATCTGGGGCAAGAAAAACTGAATAAAATGGAGTTGGCTGCATGTTTTATACCCCTGACAACCTGACGTCATGGAAGAGGAGACGGCAACCGACGCAGGACCCAAGACTTTGTTGTTCAGGTCGACTGAGGGCAACCTGCCAGCAGATTACCGAAATGTAATGACTGCAACAGTGAATACACTCTAACATCTACATTTATGGTAACTGTACACAACTGTACTGTCTTCCATGCTATAAATTACCAGACACATATGGTTAAATATGCACTAGACCTGGTCTCAAAAGCAACCAATCTCCTGGCCACCACACCTGACTGCCCTACTAAATCAGACATAACATCTAAATCCTCTCGGGCCTCACAGAGAGGTAGCCAGGCATTCAACTAGGTGCAGTTATGACTGCAGAGGCCTCTGCTAGATCAGCAGCTTCTGATTCCATCCCTTCACAGATATTCTTGGCTGCGCCTGCAACCTCTTCCAGATGACTTCAAAACTAAGATTTTGGACGGCCGCTTAGACTAGAACCTTTTGTTTGGTAAACGGTCTGCAGAACTTTTTAAAACCTGCAGGAGAAAAGCCAGGAACTGCAGGTAATCAAGCATTTGCTTGTGTCCCCTATTCCAAAGTATTACAGGAACTACCCTGCTAAAACATTTGTCAGGAGAACCCTTTCCTCTGCACCCCCTCATCCACCAGGCACAAGAGGGGAACCAGAAGGCAAGCATTCACCATTCCTGTCACCTCTCGACCAAGTCCTTGACGGTCCTTTCAGGGTAGAAATGCACCCAACAATGCGTGACTGCCTTGCCCATCTGCACTTGTCTGCCCACCTATCCCACTGTTTACCTATTTGGAAAACCACCACTTCAGACTAATGAGTACGGAGTATCACTCTAAACAGATGCTTCCTTTCCTGCAGGGAGAAGCCCATCCCAAAGCCTGTTCCCTTTCCCGCAAATAAACAAATCCACCTCCTGCCACAAATTCAAGACCTTCAAAAACTAGGAACAGTAGAACATGTTCCTCCAGGGCAGGAAGGAAAAGGATTTTACTCGAGACTCTTTTTGGTCCCCAAAAAGGCTGGCCCTTTGAGACCTGTACTGGATCTATCATTCCTGAACCAATTTCTAGAAGTTCCTTCTTTCAGAATGCTCTCCCTCCCAACTCTACACCCACTTATCCCAAACCAGGCCTTCATGGCCACTCTGGATCTAAAGGAGGCTTACCTGCATATCACCATAAACCCTCCAACAGAAAATTTGTTTTTCTGGACCCTGCTCTCATTTTCAGTGTACAGCCTTACCCTTTGGTTTGTCTACAGCACCCAGAGTATTCACAACATGCCTAGCCCCAGCCATTGCTTACTGCAGGACCCAAGGTATTCATCTACCCCTAGCAGAGACAGAAACCCATCTCAGAGACCACCTTGGGTTCACCACCACCCTTCTTCAAAACATGGGCTTCACCCTCAATATAAACAAATCCTCCTTGCTCTCTCAGCAAGACAGTGTTTCTTGTCTGCAGAATTAGAACAGATCTAATGCGGGCCTTTTATCCACAGGAAAAGGTCCTCTGCCTCTCCACTCACTTTCAAAACCTTTTACTGGAATCCCAGATTTCTGCAAGACAAATTCCTGCGACTCCTGGGGCTTATGACAGCCACCATTCCCATGCTTCCCTTGGCAAGAATGCACATGCGGAAGTTCCAGTGGTATCTCAAGAACGTGTGGTCACAGCACCTACACTCTTAAGAGAAATATATCCCCTTTCTGCCCTGCCTCAAATCAGAGATAAGGTGGTGGATTCAACAAATCCATCACAACCCAGGATTGCTTCTCCAAATGCCCTCCCCAAAACCGTTTTTTTTTTTTTCACAGCTGCATCAGACCTTGGGTGGGGTGCCACCTGCAAGGATTTCAGGGTTTAGGAAACTTGGAATCCTGCCCTTCAAAAGAAACACATCAATGTCAGGGAGAAGACTGCAGTTCTCCTAGCCCTGGAGGCATTTCTTCCTACCCTCCATCCAGGTCCCCTTCTTATATTCACAGACAACACCACAGTCATGTGGTACATCAACAAACAAGGAGGAACCAAAGCCTACCTCCTTTGCAGAATAACTCTACAAAGTTGGGACCTCGCCTCCAGGCACAACCTGTCCCTGCATCCCCTCTCAGGGCAACAAACAAGCAGATGATCTCAGCAGAACATCTTTTCTACAGCACGAGTGGATGCTGAACAGGGAAACCTTTCTAGACATTGTCCACCAGTGGGGTACTCAAGTGGATCTGTTTGCCTCCCCCCAGAGTAGACAGTTAATCACTCCCCACTACCCTGGAGAAGTATATGCCTTCAGCATTCCTTGGCAGGGAGTGTGTTCCTTTACGCTTTCCCCCTTCCCTCTAATCCAAAAGGTCCTACTGAAAATCAGGAAGGACAAACCAAAAATCTTGTTGGTGACCCACTACTGGCCAAGCCAGCTCTGGCTCCCAGTTCACTCACTAGCCAAGGGAAATCACCACAAATTGTCTCACAAGGTGGACCTTCTCACACAAAAGGGAACCCTAATCCATCCTCACCTACAGATGTTAGCACTAACATTCTGTGTGATAAACATCTAATCCCTTTTAGACACCACTGTTCAGAGGATGTGCTTACAGTCCTGAGGGAGGCCAGGAAACTGACTAGAAAATCATACTTAACAAAATGGGAGAGATTCTCAAAATGGTGTCTGCAAAAGGACAGGGACCCCAGCCAGGCTGACCCTTCTCTAGTCCTTGCATGTGTGTGAACTCATTAAGGATGGCCTTTCTTACTCCTCAGTGAAAGTACATCTGTCAGCCATATCTGCCTGCCTCTAGTCCTCCCTTTACTATCCAGACTAGGTGTTGAACTTTTCCATAGAGGGGTCTTACACATAAGACCACCTAGAAAACCCATCCCACTACACTGGGACCCAAACTTTGTCCTGGGAAAACTAACACTTAGCCCCTTTGAACCGGCTAGTAATGTTACTTTACAACTATGTACATGGAAAACTGTACTGTTGGTGGCCATCACTTCTGCTAGGAGAGTGTCAAAGTTGCAGGCTCTCATGGCCTGCCCCCTACACTGTTTTCCTCAAGAACAGGGTGACCTTACGCACTAACCCCTCCTTCATGCCTAAAGTGGTAAATGAGCTATTCTTAAATCAATCTATTAACCTACCTACCTTCTTCCCCTTTCCAACTAACAAGAGTGAGAGGATTCTCCATTCCCTGATTGTGCACAAGCAACTTAGGTGTTAACTAAACAAAACTAAGCCCTTCTGAAAATCTGATCAACTTTTTGTCTCCTTCCACCCCAGGGCTTATGGGCAAGGCAGTTTCCAAGCAAACTATTTCAGGTTGGATCAGAAAATCCATTGCATTCTGCTACTCGCACCATGGCATACCTTTACCCCATGGTCCACCAGAAGTATGGCTACTTTCAAAGCCTTCCTCAAAGGACTGGGCACAGCTTCCATTTTAGAAGCTGCCACCTGGTCCACTATCCACATATTTACCAAACCCTACAAACTAGATAGTCTCCAGTACCGGGGCAGGCTTTGCTAAAACAATCCTGCAGGGGTTTCTGGAATCTTCCACTTCTACCACCACCCTTCCCTCTAACTAGCTGTGGTACTCTCCCACAGTAAGAATACTGCAACATAGGAATAGAAAGACATAGAATAGCTGTGTAAAATCTTAACATAACCATAGATGTCCTTCTCTTCCATGTTGCAGTATTCCATCCCTCCCACCTTCCCCCTGCTTTACGTGTGGACTACTAACCTAGTTCCTAGCTATTAGGAAGCTCTTCCCTTCACCAAGAATAACTAGCCAGCATATGATACTTGACACTTCTAGCTGACACTTATTTCTCTGTTTAAGACTGTCTGGCCTTCAAGTTCCTTGTTTATGGCCCTACGTGTGACATCCTGTGCACCTGCAGCAACCAGGCTTCGGCTTTTGTATAGTGGCCGACTGGTCGCCTGAGACGGGAAATCCCACTAAGAATACTGCAATATGGAAGAGACGGACATCTATAGTTATAAGATTTTACACAACTATTCTTTCTGTTCACTTTTAGACTATGCAAATCCTTCATGAAAGGTGTTTTCATATTAAGGCCTCCAATTAAGAACCCATCTCCCCCTTGGGAGCTCACTCTTGTGTTGCAGGCTCTAACTCGGGGACCTTTCAAACCAGCAGCTAGTTGTGGCTTGAAGTTTCTGTCTTGGAAGACAATCCTCCTGGTGGCTATTACCTCCGCTAAGAGGATTTCTGAACTACATGCTTTGTCCTTCAAACCCCCATACTTTTTCATAAAGAACAGTATCTCTTTACGCACTATTCCGTCATTTATGTCCAAAGTAGCTACCGAGAGCAATGTTAATCAATCCAACCAATTACCAGTGTTTTTCCCCAATTTATCTAATAAAGGGGAATACGTTCTCCATATTCTAGATGTTCATGAACACCTTCGCTTTTACCTGCACAGGACCAAACAACACAGGAAGTCTGATTAGCTTTTCTTAGCTTTCTCATCCAATAGGCTGAGACAAGCAGTGTCGAAAATTACCTTGGCAAAATGGATATCTGATTGCATCTTGTACATTTACTCATCCAAGGGACTAAAAGTACCTAGACAACACTGGGCACATTCTCCCAGAGCTATAGCTACTTCTACGGTCTTCTGTTCTAGAACGTCTGACATTTGTGCAGCAGTGAAGCGGTCTAACAAGCATACCTTTGTATCGCACTGCAAGTTGGATATATCCAGAAACAGGGCCTCCTTTGGTTCGATGGTGCTCCGGCATATCCTTCCACGAGGGTCTTCTGAGATTTGTGTCTAGGGACTCTGACCCTGTCGTGAGGAGCAATTAAGAAGACAACATCAGATTAAAAGTTTGTCTTACCCTAACTTGGCATCTGTTTTGTCTTCCTTCATTTCTCTTCACCCCCCCCCCCCCCCTTCACATCCATCCCCGTGCCTTTTTTCTTCTAGAGGAACCTGGATTATAAAGGGACTTTTATGTCCTATGTTTGAGCCACCTCTGCCACTTCTTGCTGTGTGGGTGTTGAATGATGGAATCAGCAAACTCTATCTGAGGTATCTGGGGGGGGGGGCTTTTCAGGTAGGGGAGAGGAGCTTGAGAGTCAGATCCAAGTCTGTGGAATGTGGCTGAGCCAGATCCGAGGGTTGGATCTGAGACCCTGTTGCGAGGAGGGGTGGAGGGCAACATAGATGCAAGTTATGGTAAGACATAACCTTTTATTTAAATACCAAATGTCATGATATTTATGAAAAATAAAATCCAGTAAGTGAACTATAGGTTCAAGGCCAATAGATAACGTGAAAGAATACAAAAATAAATAACCTTCATTCATAAAGCACATGTAGTATGGTAAAACAAATTTGGAATCTATATCCCTAGCATTTGTCATATCAAAAGTTTAAACCCTTGAATACCTTATTTAAATCTGATTTGTGCATTGCTTTTAAATGTGTAATCCACAAAATTTTCTGTCTAATTCATGTTTAGATTAAATAGACAAATGTCATACACAGCATTGTAGTGAGTGTACATGTGTATGCATGTCTCTTTATATGTGTATATATATCATTTTTAGTTTGCTATTAGAGTTTTCCTTTAAGCTGGTGCAAGAGGTATACAGGTTGAGTAAGAGTCAGTATAAAATGTAACGCTTGACAGAGGCCGAGAATACATTTGGATTGCAGTTTAGAGTTTGCTTTCCTTATCAAGGACGGATGTCAGAGTAGAGGCAAATAGAAAGGGATAGGGGGAGCCAAAGTGAAAGACCAGCACTGGTAGAGTTTAGTTGAATCTAGAACAAAAGCTGCTGTTAAAAAAGGGATAATTAGTAGAACATAATAAATATTGCTAGATAACTATAGGAATCACTCTGAGGAGGAAGTTAGAAATGATTGGGAAGAGAGACTAGATAAGCAATTTAGAGAAACACGTAGAAGATGTGTATGGCTTCCAAATATGCAACAAAATCTGGAAAATGCAGGATTTTTGCTTGAAAGTGTTTGCATAAATATTTTTATACCTCAAGCAAACTCCAAAGAATTTTACTCTGGTAGATTGCAAATGTTAGAGATGTGATTAGGAAGAAAGCAGTAATGGTGAACATATTTTTTGGGAGTGTAATGGCTTGTCAGACAAAACTCCCTGCAGATTACACTGTCAGAAATACTGGGTAATCAAACTGGTGTAACTAAGGAAATTTTTTTTTCAGCTGTCGTGCAGAATCTGAATTGCCTAGACATAGTAAGGGCTTGCTGAGTTTAATTCCTGTGGCTGCGAAAAAAGCAGTTACTATAAAAAATTGGAAATCCGAAGTCTAAACCAACTGTACTAGAAGCAGAGAATGTAGTAACAGTGATAAGAGCTAGAAGCATGATCTTTAGCGGAAAAGTACATAGAAAAAATATGAATTGTGGGAACTGTACATGCAGAGTGGGAAGGCAATAATTGAATGAGCTATGTAATGTGATTGACAGTGACTATAGATTTGTGATGTATAATGTTTGCAACTGAAAATATTTCAATATGGTTTAGTTTCATTTATGTAAATGTATGATTGCCTGTGTCATATCTGATGATTCAAAAAGAGCTTTCTTGTTAAAAAAAAAAAAAAAAATGTAATGCTTGAGTGAAACTTATCTTTACTTTTCACTTGCAGAGAAGCAGCCAGAGAGTGTCGTAGAAAAAAGAAAGAGTATGTCAAATGCCTAGAAAACCGTGTTGCTGTTCTGGAAAATCAAAACAAAACTTTAATCGAGGAGCTCAAGACTTTAAAAGACCTTTACTGCCACAAAACAGTGTAATAGTGGCAGGGATTGTGTACCACTGACTGAATCTTGGGCTGGGGATTTTTTATACTGAATTTTAAAACTGGTAAATGGGACAGCGATGAAAAGCCAGAAAAGAAGAAAAAAGCAAAAACATTAGAGATCCTTCTAAGACCCATCTAACAAAATGGGTTAGTGATCTGTCCAGTATGGCATTGGTGAAGAGAAGGGCAGCATAGGGCCTTCACACACTGAGCAAAGGATTCTACTGTTACTCTTGGACCTGTGTGAAAATTAAGACTGGGCTCTCACCCCTTAACATGAGCAGTCATTTTGGGAACAAACTTGGAAAGCTACTTTGGCCACCTATACTGCCTTTGATCTTGAACAGTGATGTAATATGCAATATGTATTTATACCTGAACAATTTTTTCCTTGTGACTTGCAGTATTTTAAAAGTGTACAAACACAGATTTTACTACATGAATATATAAAGTCCTTGCCATTGGCTGAATGTTAATTTTCAGTGGCATAGACCACAGAGCCTGAGACTTTAGAAAAAGTATATGTGAAAGGAATTCCCCTGTAGTCACTAGATTTAAAAAGTGACCATGAAGAGCAATCGCTTTGTAAGCGGTAGACAGTAAGTGTGCTTATCCCAGTTTCTCTCATGCTCTTTTTTTCATTTAGAAGCGGATTGCTGTTTGTATTGTTGCAGTGTTCCTTTTTAATGCAGCAGCTGGGAACACCGTGTTGCAGTGCATTTAACAAACTCTCTTGCACAGTATTTAACTATACGTTAACACACACGATTCCTGTGCAGGATTTGCTACAATACCTGTTCCCTGAATAGAATCTTTGTTTACTTATTGCAGATTGCCATCAGTTGTGACCTTTAACTGTATACTATTTTATGAATTTCAGTTGTGTTTGCATAAACTATTATAGGATTCTGAGGCAGAGTGGGCATCCATCATTTACTGGACCAGGATACGGTAAGGAAAAAAAGACAAAAAGTTTACACTGTGGGGTAACCTGCAAGCTCTCTATTGTTTTGCTTATGCATGAAGCTGCTTGGAGCAGATCTTCATGCTTTGTAATATACAGGTTTTTGCACAGGTAAATGATTTAATAAAATACCCAAGTTGTGTACTGAGTGTTCGTTTAGGATTCTTTATATAGTGTGCATTAGCTTTTCATTTTTTTTTTGGTTTTCTGTCTATAAATGTTAAAATCTGCTTCTTGGATATTAGTACACTTGGCTACAGAACTGGAGATTCAAGTTTAAAACTGGTTTGTACTCGTGTGGTTTGACAGTATGAGTAGGTTTAAAGTGTTCATGTTAAGAGTCTTTGTAGCAGGAGATATCTGATTGGGATGTCCATGTTCAGGTGGATATGAATCCCTTTTTCTGGTTATTAATTTTGTATTTTTGTCCCCACTTGCTGAAAAATCAGCTCTTCAATGTCCTATCTGTTTTTTTTCTGTAGGATGTTAGCTGATTGCAGGATTCCAGCTGTCATGATTTTTGCTGCGTCTCTAACCTTCCCCCTTCAGTGACTGGCATGTGCAGTCCCGTATACAAGGGCCTGTTGTGCCTTCCTCCGTGTGCATGCACATTCTTGCAATGATTTGTGAAGACCACCATGTAAGTATGGCATGGCAGAGTCATGTGCATGACCCAGGCCCGTATGCTGCATGTTCTGCACCTCTTTTCTAGTAGATGCTGCACATAAGACTGGACTAACTTACTTCTTCCAAGGTAGATGATTTGATGTCGGCATTTCATTCCCACCCAATTCTGCCTGGCCTTTTCAGCACCTAGGCTGCTGATTGATATTGAGTTGTAGTCCAGACTTCACCTCTTCAAGCCATAGCCCAGCTCTGCGACAAACTTTTCAGCAAGAACAAGGTTGTGCAGTCCCAAGCTATGGGCATTAATTGAGATCCAAATATCTATAAAACCATCATCTCCGGATTTTTTACTGCCAAAAGTCAGTGGTCACTCTCTCATGACTTCAGTGTTATTTTCAGGCTTTTTGATACTGGTACTAATGTCTGATCCGATGTTAATCTACATTCCATACTGATGTGCGTCTGTTCCGTCCTCGGAACTGAGTCTGCCTTATAACAAGCTTGTGCCAGCCAAAAAACTTAAAAGCTAAGTTTTGCCCATAGTGCCCCTCTGTTACCTTGGATCTCATTTGCCACATACATATCAAGACGTGTCAAGCCAGCTCTCAGTTAAGTACAATAAAAATTATTCTGAAACCTCTTTTTTCCACAGAATTTCTCTTACTTTTGTAAACCCTTCTCTTATTAGTCGCCAAACTTTTACCCCCTATTGAGTGAATTTTTTCTTGGCTCCTTCCCAACTCTGTAATCTTAGTACCATCATTGGCACAGGCTTTCCCTCTCTCTCTACTTTCTTACCTCTTGAGGTAGTCTACATAAAAACGCTTTTTTGTCTTTTCATTTAGTTTGTATTGTATTTGTCGTATTTTGTTGATATTAGATAAAAAAAAATTGCTTTTACGTTGTTCCCACCATGTTTGAGAAGAAAGGGACAACAGGATTCAAGCAATGTGACCAGTACAGTCACAAAATGCCTAATTCGGACACTTGTGTATCTTGTGTCTACTGTCTGGGTGTTCGGCATCTATCTGTTCAATCACCTTGTGACATTTATAAGGGGTTTGGTTTTTGTACCCTAAACGAGAGGAAAAACAAATTGATTCTTAAAGGCATATTAAAAGCACAATTTTCATTGGCTATTTCTGGGTTGGAGGGCTCACCCTTTCCAAAGAAAACACAAAAAGTCAGTCTGTTCCTTCACCTCATTCTGGTGATGGAAAGTCTGAACCCAAGCCAAACATTTTTAAATTGGCGCCAATGACTTCAACTGCAGGACCTCAACTTCTGAAGCAGTATGTATCCACTTCCGTGCCATCTTCAGTAACACCAGCCACGGCACTATCTACTGCATCGACTATGCCTTCAACTAGCACTTCAGCTCTATCCTATCCGGCACCAACAATAGTAAATCCAGCACTGGTCATGCCCCCGCCTATAAATGTTACTGGTCTAGAGACCATGGTGCCAATAGAGAGCCTGTTGCTTGGACCCAATACTCTCCCACGGCCAATCCATTCTTTGGGCAGAAAATATAGCCCTTTTTTGGAATGGCCTGATTCTCCGTCTGGGATATCAACCCGATCTTCCAGGAGCCTGTTGGAATTGGACATGGTGTGTCCTGTAGATGAGCTGCTGATGGCCAGAGAGATTAACACCTTCCAGAACTCCCCTACCAACCAGAGTTGGGAGTTTTTCTCCACAAACTCCTGCATATTCGTCTCCTTTGACCTCCTTACAGCTATCGAAGCACTCTGCACAGATGCCTATTTCAGTTCCACTTCTTTGGTTCCACTGTTGGACCTCACCGTGGTTCCAGAGCCGACCCTTTGGTCTTCGGCTCACTAGGAGCCAAGCCATCCTCAGGATCGTGACTGGACTTCAGACACTATATCTCCTAGTACTGCGCCAATTTTTCTACAGCGCTGTCTACTACAGTTCCGGGAGTCTTGTCGGTACCAAGTCCTCAAGGGTTCCTTCCTTGGGAGTGGGACTGTCACAGCGGGGTGTGACCCCGGTTCTGAGGTTGTCCTCCGTTCCAGGCTCCCATCCCTCTTCAGGCGGACCAGCTTTCCAAGCGATGTAGAGGACTCTTGCCTCCGTAGGCAAACCATCGGCATCGGAACACCAGATATGTCCTCTCTCTGAACTGCAGCCGACACAGACCATCACATCAGGACATCAAGCACAAGAGCTTCAAGATACCCTAACGCAGGGTGCCCTCTCTTAGGAGTCCATCAGAAACCCCTGCTGAAGAGGCACCACTTAAGAGGTCGTGCAAGAGGAAGCATGTGGACTGCCCAGAAGAGTCCCTCACTGAAGATACAGACTACAATGAAGGGAAGGGGTCCCCACAGTCACCCCCGTAAATGGGGAGACTTGAAGCCCACCAACCCTTCCTCTGAGGAGTCTGTATTCTTACAGGCTTTTCATACTTGACCATCTTCTTGGGTGACCCTGCCTGCAGACGAACTAGTCCAACTCGTGCAGTGCGCATGGAAGAGTCCTGATACTATTGAACCAATCCCCCAGAGACCAGACAATTTTGTCCCGGCCTGAAGGAAGTACACATTGGTCTAAAGGGCTGCCGATAATTGCTGTGGTGGTGACGGCCACTAGGAAAGAGCTCACAGAGGAGAGCCAGGCTGTCCACCCTCCCAAACAGGGAGTCTCTGGCGGTGGACAGGTTAGTGAAGAGAATGTTTGCCTCATCGACTTTTTCCATTCAGTCCTTTAATTACTGGGTACACTTTACTAGGCTTCAGAGAGACCTAATCTCGGAACTCTCTGGAACCTTAGGAGCAGTTTCTGACGAGGTACGGGACAAAGTTGCCTCGCACCTTGCGACCCTGGAATCTATATCCAGTTCATCCATGCGGTTAATCTCACACTAACGATGGGGTGCTTAGAGCTGCGGTTTTAGGCATTGAGACGTCATGCCTGGATGTAACTTTGCAGACCCTTTTAAGTGTTCCTTAATGCTCCAGTGGAAGCTTCTTGGCCCAAAAATGAAAGACACATTAGCCAGATGTGGAAAGGATGGCAAGACCCTGTCTGCTGTGGGCATATGTTTTTCCACCCTTCGATCCTACTGTAGGAATTTGAGGAGTGGAAAGATGTGGCACAAGAAATCCCAGGGTCCTTTCCATGATACGTGGCAAGTTTACTCCCCAGGGCAGGGGGGGGGTAGGTCATCGGGATGATGCCCCTACAGAGGCAGAGGGGATCTGCATAATCAGGAGTCCAGAGATTTTCTCTGGACAGCACTACCAGCACTCCTGAAGAGTGGCCCGATTGTTTTCCTCTGGAAGCAGTCGGGGGGATGTTTTTCTCTGCACCACCCTGCCTGGCAAACAATCAGATTCTTGGGTGCAGAGTGTAATAGCCAGAGGTTATCACTTAACCTTTAATATTTGTCCAAAGCCATTAAGGCACATTCCTCAAGTTCCACCTAGTCAAAGGGAAGCAGCAGCTCAAGAAATACGAATGCTGTCTGTCATCCAAGCAGTCCCACCAAACTAAATAGGATCCGGGTTTTATTCAAGGTTCTTTTTAGTGCCAAAAAAGACAGGGGACTGGAGACCAATTTTGCTTCTCAGCATTCTGAACAAATTTGTCAACCAAACAAAATTCTGGATGGTCATGGCTCAGTCTATCCTACCCTTCGTGGAGAAAGATGACTGGATGTACTCAATAGATCTTCAGGATGCGTATTACCACATAAAAATGGACAAAAGCTCCAGAAGATTTCTTCACTTCTGGCTGGGAGCGAATCATTCCCAATTCCGGGCGCTGCCCTTTGGACCCTCTATAGCCCCCAGAGTGTTCACCAAATGCATGGTATCAGCTCACTTGAGACTACAAGGATTTAGAGTGTTTCTGTACTTGGGCGATTGGCTCCTTACTGCCTCCAGCAAGTGTCTACTGGTTACAGCCTTAAACTACACTCTAAAACTAGCAAAATACCTAGAAATCTCTCTAAACAGGGAGAAATGCAAGTTTACTCCTCCTCAAACTTTAGAATTTATAGGAGCAACTTTCGATACCCAATCTTGCCTAGACTCCCTGCCAGATAACAGATTAGAAAGACTGAGGTCCCAACTCCGGGTGATACTCTCTCAAAACAAGGTTCCAGGTTGGCCTTTCCTTCAACTTTTAGGACCAGTGGCAGTATCAATTACAGTAGTTCCCCTAGCGAGGCAACACATGAGACTTCTTCAGTGGCTCCTGCTAACACCGTGGTCCCTTACGCACCTTCCTGTGTCCTTTCAGATCTGCATTACAAAGCAATGCAAACAAGATTTAACTTGGTGGATGAAGCCTCAAAAAGACTTATGGAGTTGCCCTTTCTCCCCACCTCAGCCCAAGGCCACAGTGACCAGAGACTCTTCCGTGTTAGGGGGGCATTTTCATGGAAAGACCATCCAAGGCACTTGTTCAGCCACGGAGGCCAACCTGCATATCAGTGTTCTAGAACTGAGGGCAGTCCTTCTAGCATTGCAAGCTTTCCAATCTGTTCTCCCATCAGGAACAGTTGCTGTCCAGTCCAAAAAACATGTCGGTGGTCTGATACATCAACAAACAAGGGGGTACCAAGTCCTGCCTGTTGTATCGAGAGGCCATGAGAATTTGGCAGTGGATGATAGCTTCCAACCGCTTTCTGATAGCAATGCACATTCCCAGGAATCCAACATGTTTGCAGACAAACTGAGCAGATGTATCCTCCTGCCTCACAAGTGGTCCCTCAATTCAACCGTAGCGGCGAAGTTCTTCAGCCGCTGGGGCCAGCCTTGCTGTGACCTATTCGCCTGTCCAGCAAATCACAAATGCAGCAGCTACTTTGCCCTAATTCCCTGTTGGGGAGTCTCCGAGGGACGGTCCAATACATGATTGGTCCACGGGACTTCTGTATGCTTTTCCTCCCCTTCCCCTGATCCCTCACTTTCTAAAGAAGGCCCCTTTGGGAAGCAAAGTAATCCTCATTGTACCCTACTGGCCCCAACAAATCTGGTTTCCCTTCCTTTGGCCTCACCTAGTATGCCAATCATGGATTCTGGATCCAACTCCAGAATTAATCTCACACCCGCAGGGGTTTATTCACCCAAACATATCCAGCCTCAAGCTCACAACTTGGTTTCTCCACGTCCAGTAATTGCCAGGCAGAATAACCTTATCTCCCCAATAGATAACATTCTTCTGGCTTCACATAAAACCATTCACCAGGAAAATCTCTCTTGGCAAGTGGAAGAGATTATTTGGTCCTGACAAAACTAGACCCTTTCTCAACTCCTGTTAGTGTGGTTTTGGATTACTTGTCAGGTTATCTTCATTCAGGAGCAGCAGCCTCCACCGTTATAGTACATTTGGCTGCTATTTCAAACTTCTGTAATGGATTCAAAGACTCATCCTTAATCTCCCCACGTCTTTGTAAAACCTTCTTGAAAGGGGTCTTGCATGTCAGACCACCTTTCAAAGAAAAGATTGAACCTTGGAATCTAACACTAGTACTGCAATCCCTGATAAAGGGGCACCTTTCCAACCTGCTGCCACTTGCAATGTAAAGTTCTTATCCTGGAAATCCCTACTTTTAGTAGCCATCACCTCAGCAAGAGGCATATCCGAGCTTCAGGCCTTGTGCATAAAGTGCCCTTACATGGTCTTCCATAAGGACAGTGTGTCACTCCGGGCTAACCCTTTCCTGCCCAAAATTATCTCAGAATTGATGATTAACCAAACCATTGACCTACCAGTCTTTTTTTCCTAACTACTCAAACAAAGGAGAATACTGGCTTTGTTTGCTGGATATACATAGACAATTACGATTTTATCTGGACAGAACTAAGTCGGTATGTAAATCAGACCAGTTGTTTGTTTCCTATTAGGTTCCTAAATTGGGAAACTGTTTCTAAAGTAACCTTATCTAAGTGGTTGAGAAATTGCATATGTTTTGTCTACCAACATAATCAAATTTCTCTAACAAAGTCAAAGCACACACTACCAGATCAATAGCGACTTCTGTAACCTTTCACTCGAGCTTCAATGGATATCTGTGCAGCTACAGCTTGGGCTACCTCTCATACCTTTATCACTCATTACAAATTGGATTTGGTCTCCAGGGGGAGAGCATCTTTTGGTTCAGTGGTACTCTGGAACATCCTTCCATAAGCAACCCCCCCCCCCCCCCAGGACATAAAGTAGCTGGAGGTCCCATCAGTAAGGAATGAATGAAGATTAATATCAGATAAAGAAGTTATGTTCTTACCATAACGTTCCATCTGTGTTGTTCATCTTCATTCATTCGTTACGACCCACCCTCCTTCCCCCCCTGAATGGGCTCCTGAAGGTCTGGATTTGGTCCAAATCCCACATTAGGGGACCTGCTAAGAAAAAGTCTTAGCTTTCTTTATTACGGGCAAACTTGATCTGAGGTAACAGGGAGAGGGCCACTTTGGCTAAAGCTTAGCTCTAGAGTTTTTTGGCTGGGACAAGCTTGTTAATCTGAGGACGAAGCAGACACCCATCAGTAATGAATAAATGAATGAAGATGTACAACACAGATGGAACGTTATAGTAAGAACATAACTTTTTTTTTTTTTGTGACACTTGTATGTAGTATATTTAAGTTAATATTCTTTGTCTCCATCAGATCTAGATCAAACAATGGGTTTTGTAAAGAAAAGAGTAGTGCTTTTGAATCCTGTAAAATACATCTGATCTCTTAGGAGTTGGATCCTGGAGTCTGGTTCCTTTGAGTTTGCTTAGATGATGTCCAACAGTGCTACTTGTATGGGGGGACCATCATTGGATTGGGGGATACATATCATGGTTGCTCCAGAGCCATGTTTTGTGCAACTGAGACTTTCTACGGCCTGCCACAGAAAACCCTCCCTTGTGATAACAGACCTAATCCTGAAGATGCGTTTATCTGCTGGGGAGTCTGGAGATGATATATCCTCATGGTCTGTACCCTAACCTGGGAGGAGGAAGGCATTTGCAAATGACTACCTCTAAGTCCTCTTTCAACTCCTCCTCATCCACTCATGCCGCATGTGTTCCTGTCGTGTATGTGCATTTGTCTGTGTGTGTATATGTGTGTATATATATATATATATATATATATATATATATGTGCCCCTGCTTTCTTTTGCTGGGTGCTTACTCAACATTGAGTGCTTAATTTGCCTTTACTGACACTGAAGAAGGGTATAAAACAATAAAACTAATGAGAATCTACTCTTGAGATGTCTGAGGCATCTGACCGAGGCCTACTAGTCTCCAATCTAAGGTGTTTGGTGGAGTTTCTGTATTTGGATGGGCATTTGTTTTTATTCACAGTTAGAAAGGGTTGGCTATCTTCCTTTGTGGGATGTTTCTGTATCAGCACTGTGGAGTAGCGTACTTTGGAGAGGTCTGCCTTGAGCTTAGTTTGGGAGAATGTTCTTTAGACAGCTTCCTGAGGGGTTATGTTAAGGGTCATCTACTTTAGATGCCATACCCAGCAGATGAACAAGTGCCTCATTACTAGTAACATCAACCTTATACCAAGAAGATCCTGGAGTATCAACTGATTGCCAAGACCTGTAGATGTCATGGATGCATCGAGGATGAGAGCTGTGAATTTCTTGAAGTTTAAATGCACTTGCATGCTGTCTGTTCTAGCCTTTATAGTTCTAGACCACAAGTCCTTGTAGATGTCTCATGAGGCATCATTGAAGTCAAGACCTAAGCAGTAGACACACTTGTCAAGCATGTTCTGAAGTTAATATGTTTCTTTACATGCACACACTGCTGGTCAGCATCCTCCGAGGTCGAAATGAGCACATCTGGAAGATTTTTTTTCAGCAAACATATTTATTCAATTTTCACATGTGACTTAGGCAGTCATATATTTATATAAATGAAAAACAGAATGACACCACTTTAGTTACAAACATTGTAGATAACCTCAGTGAAACAACTGTAGTTGCAAACCGTATACATCACTTATCTATCCAGTCATTGTCAGTTAAGCATTATGTGGCTCATTCAAATCCTGCCTCTTAAACCCCATTCCTTCTGTGCATGTGTGACGGCCGCGCCCTAGCCCAGCAGTGAAGGAGCCTCAATCCTCACCACTAACATCAGAGAGAGAGCATAACAAATATAAACAGTAAAGTACAATTTCCCTTAAGTGCACACAACGTCAGTCTGGGGTTGGTTGCTCCCTGGGTCCCCATAAGACTCCCCACTGGCACAGCTTTAGGGTCCAGATCTCCACCTAGCTGGCAAGCTAACCTCCAGTACCTTCTCTGTCCAACCAGTGCTTCGTGTCCCTGCCTCCAAGTAGCTGACACAAACACACTTTGAGAAGTATTTATACAACTTCACATACACTCCTGGGAAAGGCTGACATTCTCCAGCTGTGCCCCTTTACACAGACTATACAGCAGTAATTAGTCACCACCAGCTAATAATCAGCTACCCAAAGGCCCTTAGAAGGGTGCCTAATTATTACTTTAGTCACACGCCACTTGGATAATATTGCAATCAGTCAAGGCTTATTAGAGTGGCCTTGTACAATAAAACTATAAATATGCAATGTACTCTAGAGCTAAACTTCTCTCTAAACAAACCAGCCACAGGTAAAAGGGTTAAAGTATTTAATAATAAGTACTAAAAACATAAGACATTACTACTATATCACAGTGCTATTCAAAAGTTCAGAGATCACACAAACTTAAAATAATTCAGTAGTAGACTTCTGACATAACAGAAAAACACTTAGTCTAACTTCTAATTTCGTAGCTATTACTACAAGAAAACATGCTTCTAAGGTAACATACCTACATAGAGCAAGGCAGTGCTGAGTTAGTCAAACAAATGTTTAATTTCTGGTTCTCACTGTTTAAATTGAAACTACAATTCTGATGAAACATTACATCATTTGTTTACACTTTCCTGGTTCCCAGGCCACACAAAACTGCCTTTTACATTCTTTTACACTTAGAGCAATAAAGGACATTCCACATGTAAATTCTGGTCATTAACTTTAGCCTTAAAGCAATAGGCAGGAAGCCTTCATGTAGCCCAGCCAGAGCTGAATTGTAAACTTCAAAGCAGTCATGAATTCCTTTTTAATTTCAAAGGATCAACAACAAATGCTTGACTTAGCTTTCCTTACAGCAGATGGCAATATTGCTACAATCGTGAAGTTCAACATTTTACAGTGTTTTCTTTAATTTAAGAAACAAGCCTGTATTTTTACATTTATATTTACAAATGCCAGAATTAAGTATCAAATTCTATTTGACTAGGCTGGCAGCCTTCACCCATCTCTACCAGTCTTCACAGCATGTATTGTTCCCACAGTTCCCATTTTTTTCCTGTATAGTTTGCTCCTTCTCTTTTCTAAAGATCCCAATTCCAATTGTTTTATTTCTGTTACTATATTCACTGCTTCTAGTAAAGTTGGTATAGACTGATTTCCATTTTCTAGTAATTGCTTTTTTTGGCAGCCACCATAATTTGACTCAGCAAGGCTTTACCATGTCTAAGCAATTCCGATTCCATGTCATAGCTCAAAAATCTTCCCAGGCAATCCAGTCTGCTCACCCAGCATCTCAGAGCTGTCTGCAAGGAATCCCTAAAAGTCTTCCAGCTCATTACACTCCCAAAAATGTTCCCAGCTACCTCTTTCTTGCCTGTCACACATTTGCTGTCCACCTGAGGAAAATTATTTTGGAATTTACTTGGAGTATAAAAATACCAATGTAAACACTCTAGGCAAAGATCCTGAATCTTCTAGACTTGGTTGCATATTTGGGAGCTATGCATATATCCCCCATTGTCTGAGAATTGCTTATCCAATCTTTCTTAATCCTTTCTAAGCTCTCGTAGGTTGGTAATATGCTATCGGTCCTACGGCCTATACAAGCCTAGCCATAATTCCCTGGCTATTTCTTCCCACAGTATTTACTTTCCTGGACCTGTCTAGCAGGGCGACTGATGTGATCCCGTGGTGATTTTCCTATCTCCCATTCAATTATCAAGGTTCCTTTTGAAAATGGCCAAAGAGGCACTCTGCTTGACATGTATGAGCAGTTTGTTCCAGAGTCTTTGTAAGTCTCTGAGTCAGGAACCTATCCCTCCAGCATGTTTTGTTTATCGTGATGACAAGGTTTAGATCCCTGGAGCGTGCGTCTGTGAAGGATTGGGATTTCTTTAAGTGTAGCATGTCCAACAGCTCTGGGTTTCACATGGCCTTGTATGTTAAGCTGAGATCGCCTCTAAGTGTATGATATGCAGTGGAGAGTATAGGTGGAGTTTTTTTTAGACCGTCACCATAGGGGATCTGCTTTAGGCCTGTAATTCTTTTAGTGAGGTATTTATGCGACTGTTTCTCTCGTGATTGATTCTTATGATTATCGTGCAGTATTTTATTTGCTTTACTAATTATTCCTTTTTAATGGCAGTTTCTGTTCTTGATTCTATTAAATAAAAATACTAGTGCTGGTCTTTTGTTTAGAATCCCGTTTTTCTCTCTGCCTGTAGTCTGATGTCAGTCCTTGATAGGGAAGGCGTTCTCTAACCTGCAGTCCAAATAAGTTCTTAGTCTCTTCCCATTCCATTACCTTTCCCTTTCTAGTTATTTACTCCCAATGCCTTGGTTCCTGTGCCAGCTTCTTTTCCAGAAAATTACAGCCTTCTCTTGCCTATTATCTGTATCCCTAACCATAGTCCTTCCTATCTGCAAAGTCATTTTTCTCCATTCTTGTGCTGGTTTAGTTCTTGGAATGCTCCCTGCTATTTTACCAATACGATTTTTGTTGCTGTCGTTAAGAGTCTGCATCCAAGATCCCAGTCTCGCCATATTTCTTGACTGTCCTCCCTGTGTCATCTTCATTCCTTTCCACTTTGAATTCTAGTTTTCCGCTTGTGCTATGTAGAAGAGCTTTAACTGTGGTGCTGTAAAATACCCACTCAAATTGGGTAATCCTAGTCCGCCTTTTTCTATTGGAAGAATCAGCTTATCCCACTTGACCCTTGCCATCTTCTCTTCCCAGATAAAATCCTTCAACTTTTTTAATTGCTATCCACAACTTCTCCTCTGGTTGATAAAAAATATGCCTGACCTATGTAAAAGACAAAAGGGACTAAAAACATTTTAATGGCTTGTATCTTAGTATCAATATCCATATAACAAAGCTTCCAGTTTCACAATTTTTGTATTCTCTTCTGTTTAGTCTCTTCGCACATATCCTTAGCTGCCACAACAGTCATTTCTAATCCATGCTCCTAAATACTTCATTTTATCATGTCTCTAAATATAGATACAGTTGGATCAATTTGTGTGCGAGTACATAATTGATCTCTATTGCCTTTGTTTTAGCTTCATTCATTTTGTATCCTGAGAAGATCTGAAACTGCCTTAAAATGTTTCACAACACTGTAGTCTCCCTTTCCGGTTTTGTCATGTATAAAATATCTGCAAATAGAGCCAGCTTTTCCCAACTACCATACCAGTTATATCCTTGAATTTCTGAGTGCCTTGTTTTCTTTGCCAGTGGTTCTAAATGTAATGCAAACAAAAGGAAAAGTGGGTAACCCTGCCTGGTTCCTCTACTCAAACAAGTTATCAGAGAGGACCCCCACCCACTTGAATTTTTTCCTTCGATCCCTCATATATACTTCTAATCAACCTTATAATTGTATCCGGGAAAGCAAATGCTTCCGTTGCCCAGCTCATTAAGTCCTAGTCTACTCTGTCAAATGCTTTCTCTCCATCAAGACACACCAGTAAAAGTGGTATTTTCTTACATTCTGCTTACCTCTGGATCATCAGTATTCTGTTAATATTGTCAAATGTTTGCCTCCTCTCCACAAAGCCACACTAATCCATATCTATCAATTTTGGTATGACTTTTGCCATTCTTTTAGCCATTATAGACATAAACACTTTATAATCATGGTTTAGTATTGAAATGGGCCTGTAAGAAGCTGGATTCGATGGATGTTCTTAGTGTTTCACTTTTGCAGTCATCACCTGTGGGTTATCCCTGCTGTGGTAGCCCTCAGCTGGCCTGAATACCAGAGTCTGTGTTTTTTTGCGTCCGCTGCTGTCGCTTGCTGCCTAACATGTCAGTGCTATAAAGGAAGGCAGCCAAAGCCTTTACATCAGTCTTGCCGTGGAGCCCATAGCAGAAGCAGTTTGCAAGTGTGCAGGTCGGTCACTTCAGGAGTTTGAATTACAGCTGAAAATGTCTAAAGCAATGTACCCTGTTGGGGATCCATTTTTCTTGCACTAACTGTCTGAAAAAGTTAACAATTGTCCTGCCTGTGGAAAGCTGAATGTCACACACACACTTCTATTCATACTGCATCACTTGTTTAGGCCCAGACCACAATGTCCCCCATTGCCGGTTCTGTGCCTTCTGTAGCGCGAGAAACATTCGTCTTAGAGCTCTTATTGTAGCCAGGTATTTTTATCTTCTGTCTTCGCTTTCTGAAATGGCATCTGTCAGCCAACAATCCCTAGACATGCCGGAAAACCGTAAGGCTAAATAGAGAGAGACCACACAAGGCTAAGTCTTCTGAAGACTCTACCACTAAGCAGGTCACCAATTCTCTGGAATTCAGTGAGGTGCCTTCGCACCCCCTGATGCCCAGTTGGAGCAGTTCACACAAGTGCCTGTTGGTTGCTGCCAGAGTTTGAATTTCAGCTGAAAATGTCTAAAGCCAAGTACCACGTTGGGGACCCTTTTTTCTTGCACTAACTGATGCCCAAAAAAGTTAACAGTTGTCTCGCCTGTGGAAAGCAGATCCCACACAGAGGCGTACATTGTTACTGCGTCACTTTTTAGGCCCAGAACCACAACGTCCCCCATTGCCGGTTCTGTGCCATCTTTAATGCGAGAACCATTTGCCGTAGAGCTCTTTATTGTAGACCGTTATTCGTGTTCTGTCTTCGCATTCCAATATGGCGTCCGTCAGCCAACAATCCGTGGACATTCTGAAAAAAACGCAGCGATAGAGACCACAGAGACCACACAAGGCTAAGCCTTCCAACTACTCTACCGCTAAGCAGGTCATCCTTCCTCCGGAATTCGGTGAGGTGCTTTTGCAGCTCCTGATGCCTGATTTGATATCTGCACAGGCCTCTACTGAGACCCTTTCAGAGTTCGGTATGCCGCAGAAATCTTCATCTTCCGAGCCTTTGGCTGTCTGCCTTGGCTGGGTCCGGAGTCGTGACGCAGGGACCAGCTTCCAAGGAGGCCTTTCGCAGTACCAAATCTTGACAAAAACTGACGTCTTCTCGTACAACTACCGTTTCTCTCAGACCTAGAAGCCAGGCCACTCCTAGAAAATCTGCTTCTAGCCACCATCTTGTTCCTGCTCCACCACCCCAAGCACAAATGCTTAAAATGGTGGAGGATCTCCTCTTCCTTATCCAGGGTAGTCAGGCCATAACTTCTAAAAGGAAAAGGCACCCTTCTACAGAAATTGACAGAACAGGATTCTGAGGAATCTGACTATTCAGATTTTGAAGAGGAACAGCAACCTCCAACTGCTTGAGGATTCAGATGCAGAGGAATCTATCCCTTCTGCCTCCTCTCCAGAAGACCTTTCCTTTGGGGAAACCCTTCACACTCTCAGGGAATATTTCCAGTGGGAATCTCAGGACTTCCCCCAGTCTAAGAAAAGACAGTTTCTGGACCTGTCCCGAGAGTTTCTGGACCTGTCCCAGCACATACCCCTGGCCATCCCCCCAATTTTAGAAGTGGTGAATGATGTTTTCCATGAATCAAGCTTGGCCCCTGACGCCTTCCCACCCGCTCCCAGTAAACCTGACTGGTTTTAGAGTACCGGATTCTCAAAAATACTTGTATAGAAATCCTGCTGCAGACCCAGAGGTCATTTCTCGGGGGACCTAAAGGAGCTAAGACTAGTTCTGCCAAGAATCCTATTCCTTCTGACAAGAACTCCAGAGCTCTGGACAGATTGGGTAGAAAACTATACCCCTCTATAACCTTGGCTATGAGAGCACTCATTTGTCAGTTCCATATATTAAAATATCAACAACACACTTTGGAACTATTAAAACAAAAGATTTCTACCTTTTCTGACTGTGCCAATTCAAACGTTAGCAGATTTACTGCACTCTGCTTGTCAGGTGGCCAAACACTGATTACATTGTGGATATGATGCCCTAGAAGCCTCTAGCAGGGTGGCAGTGTCAGGATCTGTCATTAGGAGACATGCATGGCTGAAGAAACAACCTCTCCCTGATCATGTCAAGTCTAAACTTATTGATGCAAACAATAAAAGATTTCTTTCAGGTTCAGCCTTCCAGGTTCAGCAGGAGCTTTCCCTCTAAGCACTGATCCTTCCTTGCACTTAGCAGGCAGGGCCAAGGTAAGCCCTCCAGGGACAGACCATCCAGGCCCCTATCCCAGGGCCAGCAGAAAAGCAAACTGACCACATGTTAAGTTGTCAATCTCGCCTTCATTCTTGCTGGATGGGTTCAGAGCCAATCCTCTGCTCCGACTCGGCACTTGCTTAGCTTGAGAACTCCTTTTACCAGCTCGAGGCAACCCTATATCCCATGATGCAAGGCGGGACTACCTCAGATCTCGTTTGCCGCTTTGCGAAGAGGTCTCCTTTTTTTCCAGCTGAGGTAAGTTTGAGTTTTTCAAACAGCTTAAGTCAGGGTTTATCTTCCCCTTTTCCTATTTTATAGTGTGTAGTGTTCTTGCAATCCACCCTATTCCCCTTATAGTTAAAAACTTTTACTTTTATAAAAAGTTTAAAAATTTTCAGTTAGGCCTAGGCCTCCCTTATTAATCCCTATCTGTGTGTCTGTGTTTGTGGGATTAATTGTGTGACTGTTTTGGGGTGTGTGTGTGAGTATTTTTGTTACTCTTTTTCTTAGACTATGTCTAAGGAGGTAAAGGTCTCGAGCTTCAAGAAGTGTGACTCGTGCTGTCAGAAAATGTCTGACAGACGGTCACACTTGTGTTTACTGCCTGGGGCCTTTACACCTGCAGGACTCCTGTGCTTTGTGTCACTCTTTTAGCCAGCGAGTCCTGCAGGAAAGGAGGAATAAATTAATCCTCCGTGGCTTGCTAAAGCCGGAAGGTTCACCCACTAAACCTGGGTCCAGTAAGCCTTCCAAGCCATCTAAGGGTCAGGCTACAGCTTCCAAGCCTTCCCCGGTGGCTCCGACTCCTTCGGAGTCGAGATCGGCTCCGGCCGGAGCCGATCTTTCTTCTCGGGTAGGGTCGGTTCCTATCGGTTCCGACACCCAATCTGCTGTTGCCTTGTCGGCTCCGGCTGGAGCCGACACATTATCCAGTATCGGAGCAGAGAAGCCTTCGGCTCCATTTGGAACCCATAGGACGTCGGCTCCGATGACTTCATCCAAGAAGAGATCTCGGTCCCCTTCTTTGGAATCTATCCACTCTGCTCCGGGGTCTCCTCTTTTGTCGGAGCGGAGTCATCGGAGCCGATCTTCGAGATCTTCCAGGCTGTCTCACCACGATTTAGAGAGGGTGGTAAGCAGGCTGTTAAAGTCGCAGGCACTGGCCCAAATGCTCCATAGCCCGTCTCAGCAGACTTCGGCTATTGCTTCACCCCTTGAACTTCCTCCTCCGACTCCCCACCAGAGTTCAGAGCCAGAGCTTCTCGGGACAGCGACTGTGTCGGCGCCGGAACCGATACATCCTTTTTCGGCTCCGTCGTCTTCGGCTCCGATCTCCTCCTTGAGACCTTCCTTGGAGGGATCCGGTCGTCTAGTTTCCCTTGTCGGCTCCGAGGGGGCTAGTGGCATCAGACCCTTGTCCGACCCCGCTCTCCCTCTCGGGGCTTCGGCTTTAGTAAGCTCGGCACCAACATTGGCCTCGGAACCTTCCCTCTCAGTGGAGCCGGGAATTCCTATTCCCTCGGAACGGGAATATTCCGGTCTCCCGGGGAGGGGAGCCTTTGAGGTGGAGGAGTGTCCTGGCACCTGAGCCAGGTCAACGGTCCATCCCTGTAGCTCCTCCCTCTTCGGTGCCTGTAGACACCTCTTGCCAGCCACTTGCTCTCAGGCCCAGGGATCCATCGCCCCAGGTTTCCTCATTGGGAATATCTTCCTCTTCCGAGGTTTCTCCTGACCCTGCAGGGGAACCCCCTCGGAAGAGGACGTGTAAGAGGAAACACACAGACTCCCCTGAGTCTACTACATCTGATACCGACTTAAATGAGTCGGAGGGTTCCCCACGATCCCCCTCTGAGGATGTCTCCTTTTCAGACATCCTTGAGCTCCTCAGAGGGGGAATTGGCCCTCCATTGACCCCTCTGAGGATGAGTCTGTATACCTGGAGGCTTTTGGATCCCGACCCTCCACCTCCTGGGTGTCTCCGCCTTTCGACCCACTTATGCAGGTAGTGGCTCGGAAGGCGTGGGCAGCTCCCGATTCTGTGGAACCTGTCCCCAGAAGACCATCCAAATTTATTACGGCCCCTGCAGACAAGCAGTTTCTTTCCAAGGGCGTCTCTGTGGATGCTATGGTGGTGGCGGCGGCCACCAAGAAGGAACTTGCAGATCCTTCAGTACCTGTCCATCCTCCTAACAAAGATTCTAGGACTATGGACAGGTATGGAAAGCGGATGTTTTCTTCAGCGACCTTTGCTATGCGTTCGCTGAACTACCTTTGTCACTTCACCAGGCTTCAAAGAGATATTCTCAAGGAACTAGGTGAAGTGGTCCAGGATCCTTCTGCTGCTGGGGCTCAAGAAAAGATTGCCTCACAGCTGGCAATCCTGAATTCCTTAACCAACTCCTCCATGCGGCTCATATCCTATGCAGCCGATGGAGCGAGCAGGGCCGCAGGCACAGGAGTGGCTCTTAGACGTCAAGCCTGGATGTGGCTTTGTAATTTTGCGGACCCCTTTAAGGCGTCCTTCACCAATACCCCCTTTGACGGTTCAGCTTTGTTCGGACCTCAGGTGAAGGAAACCTTGACCAGGTGTGAGCAGGACGGTAAAACTCTTTCTGCCGTTGGAGTCCATTTTTCTACCCCTTCTAGACCCTATCCCAAGGGTCAGAAGGGAGGGAAGATGTGGTTCCGCAAAGCCCAAGGAGCTGCGCCGGACACACGTGGTCAGTTTACCCCCAGAGGCAGAGGGGGTAACAATAGACGCCGCCCTAGAGGCAGAGGGGGTCCTCAGAACCAGGGCAACAGGGAGTCTCTTCCTGAGAAGCCCTTTCAGCCTTCCTGAGGTGTTGCCCGACTGTCCACCCTTGGAGGCAGTCGGGGGAAGGATTTCGCTGTAGCCTGGCATTCCCTTTCACA
Source organism: Protopterus annectens (assembly GCF_019279795.1). Taxonomy (NCBI): domain Eukaryota; kingdom Metazoa; phylum Chordata; order Ceratodontiformes; family Protopteridae; genus Protopterus; species Protopterus annectens. Next base: position 796,967,563 of record NC_056743.1, on the reverse strand, counting down.
AGATATGTGGGTACAGTCGATCATATCCGAGGGTTACAAAATCCCCTTCGAAAGGTCTCCCGTACCTCAACAATCCCTTCCAGACATCTCACCTGGTCAAAGGGATTTGGCAGAACAGGAGGTTTCAAAGCTCCTAGAAAAAAAGAGCCGTCCAGACTGTTCCGGCAGACCAAGTAGGATCCGGCGTCTACTCGAGATTTTTTGGTCCCCAAAAGGACGGGAGATTGGAGACCAATATGAGACCTGAGCAGTCTAAACAGATTTGTCAAGAAGGCAAGATTCCGGATGGTCACGCTTCAGTCCATTCTGCCCTTTCTGGGCAAGGACAACTGGATGTGCTCGATAGACCTTCAGGACGCGTACTATCACGTAAAGATTCACAGGCGCTCCAGAAGGTTTCTCCGCTTTCGGCTAGGGACCAGTCATTATCAATTCAGAGCCCTGCCCTTTGGCCTCACTTCAGCCCCTAGAGTGTTTACCAAATGCATGGCAGTGGTCACAGCTCATCTGAGACGTCAAGGATTCCAGGTGTTTCCTTATTTAGACGACTGGCTCCTCTCCGCCACCACCAGGCGTCAGCTTCTTCAGACCAGAGACTACACTCTGCAGCTATGCAAGAGTTTGGGAATTTCAGTGAATTTCGAAAAATCTTCTCTGCGGCCTTGCCAATCTATCACCTTTATAGGCGCAGAATTAAACACCGTCAAAATGTTAGCCAGACTAACAGATCAAAGAATTCTGGACATCCAAAAATACGTTCGGATTTTATTGCAGAGCAACAAAGTCAAAGCCAGATTGATACTAAAGGTTCTAGGTCTTATGGCTGCGGCCATTGTTCTTCTACCACTGGCTCGCTTCCACATGCGTCTTCTGCAGTGGATGTTATTCACTCAGTGGTCGTTCCACAGTCTTCCGATGAGTCACGAAATCTTAGTCACACAATCGTGCAGGACTCATCTGAACTGGTGGATATCTTCCCCTCTTCTTCATCAAGGCCGACCCTTTGTTCCCCCTCCTCCGGTTGCCACAGTTACTACGGATGCCTCTCTGATCGGGTGGGGGGGGCATTATCAGGGCAGGATGGTCCACGGGACGTGGCAACCCATAGAATACCATCTGCACATAAATGTCCTGGAGATGAGAGCGGTGCTTTTAACGTTGCAAGCCCTCAACGACTTTCTTCCCGCGGGGACTATTGCAGTACAAACGGACAACATGTCCGTGGTCTGGTACATCAACAAGCAGGGCGGGACCAGGTCCTATCCGTTGTGTCGAGAAGCTCTCAGACTTTGGCAATGGGCAATCTCCTCTCATCGGTTTCTGATAGCAACGCACATCCCCGGCAGGTCCAACCTCTTGGCGGACAGGCTGAGCAAATCCATTCTCATGCCTCACGAGTGGTCTCTCAATCAATCTGTAGTGGACCAGATTTTTCTGAAGTGGGGCAAACCTTGTTGTGATCTTTTTGCTACACCCCAAAACAACAAGTGCCCCGATTTTTTCACCCTCTTTCCCCTACCAGGCCAACCCCTGAGAGACTCTAACCCAGGATTGGCCCCGGGGACTTCTGTACGCTTTTCCTCCTTTTCCCTTGATTCCACAAGTCATTCAGAAAGCCACCGTTTTGAGGGCCAAGTTGATTCTCATTGCCCCTTACTGGCCTCGACAAATTTGGTTTCCGTCTCTGCATCGTCACCTCCTGGTGCAGCCCTGGCATCTGGACCCAGTTCCGGATCTTTTGATCCACCAGTCGGGTCAACAGCACCGGGCCATTCATTCTCTCAACCTCACTGCTTGGTTGCTCCACTTCCTTCCCTAGCCAGGCTTCCTATGATCTCTGATCCGGTCAGAGATATCTTAGTGGCTTCTTTGAAGTCGTCCACCAGAACCGTTTATGCTAGCAAGTGGCGACGTTTTTCCATTTGGGCAAATTCCAGAAATATTGATCCCTTTACTGCTCCTGTGCATTCTGTTTTAGATTTCCTGGCTGAAGTTTTTCAGTCAGGATCTTCATCTACAGTAAAAGTTCAACTGGCTGCTATTTCCAAGTATCATGTTGGCTTGCAAGATCATAACATTGTCACATAGACTATGCAAGGCCTTTCTGAGAGGAGTGTTTCTCCTGAAGCCGCCAATAAAACATCCTCCTCCACAATGGGATCTAAATTTAATGTTAGCATCCTTAATGTTACCACCCTTCGAACCGTCTGCTTCATGTTCATTGAAATTATTGACCTGGAAAACTATATTTTTACTGGCTGTCACTTCAGCAAGAAGGGTTTCCGAGATTCAAGCTCTCTGCATCCGTTCCCCTTACTTGGTTTTTCACAAGGACAGGGTATCCTTAAGAACGAACCCGTCCTTTCTCCCCAAAGTTGTTTCTCAAACTAATATTAATCAATCCATCGATCTACCAGTCTTTTTCCCAAATTATTCTGACAGAGCTGAACAAAAGCTTCATTTTTTGGATGTCCATCGTCAGCTCAGGTACTATTTGCATAAAACTAAACAATTCAGGAAATCGGACCAATTATTTGTCTCCTATGCAGAAAACAGGAAAGGTCTCCCAGTTTCTAAAGTGACCTTATCCAGATGGTTGTCTTCCACTATTTCTTATGTGTATTCACTCAGAGGCAAGCAACTACCTTCTAAACCGAAAGCACACTCAACCCCAGGAGTCTATCCACTTCTGCAGCTTTTCAGGATAGACTACCCATTGATACCATTTGTGCAGCAGCTACTTGGGCCACTCCTCATACCTTTGTCTCTCATTACAAGTTAGATTTGGCCTCCAGAGACAGGGCCAGTTTTGGTTCCACAGTTCTCAAGAGTCTGTTCCATTGAGCCACCCGGGATACAGGTGCTAGGGACGCGGTCCCATCCAGCAAGAATGAAGGCGAGATTGACAACTTAACATTTAGAAGTTATGTACCTACCATAACGTTCCATGTTAGTTGTCTTCTCTCACCTTCTTTCTTGCGTCCCTCCCTCCTTCCCCCTGGCCTCCCTCCCTCCTTCCCCCTGGCCTGGACAGATCTTGAAGAGTTCCTCTTCTCAGGTTGTTTCCTCCTGAGCCTTCATTAGAGGACTCCTTTATTATGAACTTGGTTTTCCTAAGATAGATTAGGTTAGTCCTTAGGCAGGGTAGGTTAGCTACCAAACGAGATCTGAGGTAGTCCTGCCTTGCATCATGGGATATAGGGTTGCCTCAAGCTGGTAAAAGGAGTTCTCAAGCTAAGCAAGTGCCGAGTCGGAACCGAGGATCGGCTCCGAACCCATCCAGCAAGAAAGAAGGCGAGAGAAGACAACTAACATGGAACGTTATGGTAGGTACATAACTTCTAATTCTGCTCCAAAGGCAGGGAGTTCTAAGACGCCCTTCTATGGCAAAAATTCAGCGACTCCCATGGAGAAGATCAGGCAACAGAACTACAACTATAGGAGACCATCAACCGGGAATGACCGGGGTGGGCACCAGTATTCCTCCTCTAACAATCGGGAGGGGGAGAGGGAAGGCCAGACAGGGGAAATGGTAAATGATGGCATGACCAATTTTCTGTTCAGTGAAGGTAAACATGATGTTATACTTCGACCACCAGGATTTTAAAATATACAATTTAAGTGGTGCATTGGTTACTCAGGAATGGACGAGCCTGTTTCAAAAAGGTTTACATTTTGTACCAACTAAGAAATTTAATGTAGAGAGAACATTAGATGTACATCAGGAAATTTAATTTTAATGTGATTATGGAAGATGTAAAGAATGGCAATTTTAGGTGTGTAAAAAGGCCAGTTTAACCTACCATTACATTCCACTCTTCAGTTGTTTCACGTGATGTGCATGAATGACATCAGAGATTTATCTAAAAATAAGTTTAATTATATCGACCACAACCTGTCCTTAGAAGAATCTAACTTAACTAGTATTTCAAATAGATCAGTTAGGATGATGAAACCCGATAAGGGGGGCGGTGCAGTTGTTCGTCAGGAAAGATATATAGACTGTATGTTTGGTCATTTATTTAGTGATGGTTATGTACAGACATCTCTGAATGAGCTGAATATAGCATATAGAAATGTTGATATTGTGTTATATGATTTATTGCTAAATGACCAAATCACAGAGGTAGACTACAACTTTTGTCTACAGAATAACCCAAGGATCCCAACAATCCACAAAGACATAAAAAATCCCCCTTTAAGACCAATAGTGGACGTGAATGGCTCTAAGACACTCACAATAGCTAAATATCAAGACCAGTTAAAACAATGTTTAAGTGACTATCCACATATCAAAGATTCATGGGATTGTTTAAAGAAAATCCAACAGGAGTATTATGGGGACGACACATTTGCAACTATAGATGTCAAGGATTTTTTTAATGTAATACCCCATAGTGAGGGTATTTAACTGTTTTATGATTTTCTATGTCAACATACATCCCTTACATATTCTAGGATACTAACACTAAGAACGCTGATGGAATTGGTTCTAGAAAATAGCTATTTAGCATTTGAAGGGCATTTGTTTAAGCAAACTTCTGGAATTGCAATGGGTGCCGCTTGTGCCCCATTTTTTGCAAATATAGTACTTAGTGGGAATTGTCAAAGTTTTTACAGCCCAGGGGATGAGATTTTGTAGATTTTATGGGTGATACCTGGACGACATCCTATTTTGGGATGGTAATCCTGACCAGTTGGCGGCATTTTCACTGTTTTTGAATACTAGTACCACCTTCCCAAGGTTTACAATGGACACGCACACAGTGCATCAGCTATTTGGGCATACAGATTAGCAAAGATATGACAAAGAATTTTCCTCTACTATTTTTTAGGAAGCCAACATACTCAACACCCTCCTTCACTTTGAAAGTGGACACCCCTTACACCAAAAGAGATCCTTAGTTAAGGGACAAGGGTTGAGACTTGCTCATATGATAAGTAATTTGGATGAATTTTACAAAGAAAGGGATGTTTTATTGGGTATGTTGCTGAAGAGCGGTTATCCAATGCACTTTGAAACGTTTATTGGACGAAGTGACCCGTAAGAGAATTGAGGGCCACTTCTTTCCATTATTTGGTTTTGATACATCTGTAAGGGACACACTGTTTGGTAACTGAACCGACAACTGGTAATAGTAGTAATTACAGCAATGCTTTGATTTTGACTTGCAACCCACAATTCCCACTGATTAGAGATGTATTGAAAAAAAAATTGGTTTATATTAACAAGCAATGAGCTTACTAGTGCTAGATTGGGTGAAGTCCCAATGGTAGTGTACAAAAAGGATACAAGTTTGAAAAACATATTAGAGAAAAATAAAGATAGGAAGAACAAAACTGATGGGTAGGATGACAAAATGTGGACATTGTACCCAGCGCAAGTATATTTTGGAGGGGGATCAAGTTCACATTGCAAACTATGGATGGGTGAATTACAATCAGAAAAACTGTGGTACAAAAAATGTATACATTGGAGTTTGCCAGATGTGTTCAGTATACTACATAGGAAAAACCAAGAATGCATTTAGAACATGGGTATATCAACATATTTATGATATAGGGAAGCCAAACCTTAAAAATGCATTGGCCAAACACATATCTAATTTTCCAGACCACCATTTTAAGTTTTCGTTGTTGGAACATATGGAGATGAATGAAAGGGGTGGCCCATTTGACTTATTTTTAGAGTGTAAAGAACTGCTTTGGCAGCTGAGGGTTAATGCCACATGTTTTCCTGGTCTTAATGAAATAGCATCCCTCAGTAGCTATTTAAAACTAAAGGTAGACTTTTAACATCTTTCAAAAAATGATTTAATGCATGAATTTAATGGTATTTTTTTGATGTCATTTAAAAAAACACATACACTAAGTTGATTTTTTGTCACTATGTGTGTGTGTGTATATATATATATATATATATATATATATATATATATATATATATATATAAAATTTATATTCATATGATGACATTTTAGTTTGTTTTATAAAGTAAGATAGTACATTATATGGTTTGCTAATGTGCTATTATTATATTGGAGCCTATCTTTTTAAAGGAGAGTACATCTTAATTATGTATGTTAGAGTTTAACTAGGATATATAATGTGTTTTTTTATGATTATATCATTCTGAAGAAAGCAACTGTAATTTTGATGAAAGCGCTTAATAAATTCCATCTTGTATAATATTTGCTCTGGTGCTTTCACAAGGTATTCATTAGGAGGCATGCATGGCTGAAGAAACAACCTCCTCCCTGATCATGTCAAGTCTAAACTTATTGATGCACCCCTGGATAAGGAGCGCTTTTTTGAGTAAAAGCAGAAGAGGTGCTTAAAAAGATGGAAGACCAAGCAAAGTCTATGCAAACAGTAAAAGATTTCTTTCAGGTTCAATCTTCCAGGTTCAGCAGGAACTTTCCCTTTAAGCACTGGTCCTTCCCTGCACCTAGCAGACAGGGCAAAGGTAAGCCTCGCAGGACAGACCAACCAGGCCCCTGTCCCCGGGCCAGCAGAAAAGCAAACAGTGGCCCACTTCTGCTCCAAAGGCAGGGAGTTCTAAGACACCCTTCTATGGTAAAAACTCAGTGACTCCCCCTCTGCCCTCCTGGCACTCACCAAAAGCTGGGATGAAGGCTCTCCCTCTTCAAAGAAAATTGGCTTTCTGTAACAAAGGACCAATGGGTCTTAAAGATCATTTTTCAGGGATACAAGTTCTCTTTCAGCGAACTCTTATTTCCAAGAGGGTACCCTAACTTACCTCCAAATCCATGTGCAGAGGCAATGAAATGGGTCCAAGCTCTCATATCCCAGGAGGCAGTAAAACCTGTCCCCTCAGATCAAACAGGTAAAGGCTTTTATTCCAGACTATTCCTTGTTCCCAGAAAAGAGGGCACTTGGCACCCCATCCTGGATCTGTCCATTCTGAACACCTCCCTGGTGGTCCCTAGATTCAAACAAAATGCTAACTTTGCAGCAGCTGCTGCCTATGCTAACAAATACCTGGCTAGTGACCCTAGACCTAAAAGATGCCTACCTCCACATCCCCATAAGGAAATCCTGCAGGAAATTCCTTCACTTCAGAGCAGGATCACAACACTTTCAGTTCTCTGCAGTGCCCTTTGGTTTATCTACTGCGCCCAGAGTATTCACCACATGCTTAGCCCCGGCCATAGCATTTTGCAGACAGAGAAATATACAGATTTACCCTTACCTAGACTACCTCATTCAGGCAGAAAAGCTGCTCCAGGACCTTCTCTGTCAAATCTCTCAATTATCAGCAGGCAAAACCACATTTCAATTCATAGCCAGTTATAGATTGCCCACCATGTCCCAAGATGCTCACTCTGCATTCCTTGAGACGTTGGAAAATTTAAAGGTTCTACCAAACACCATAATCTTGGGTGATTTCAACTACCCTGGTATAGACTGGGCGAACCACCAATGTTCCAACTCCTATGCTCAGCGATTCATAGAATTTATACATTCAAATGCCCTTTAACAACTAGTATGTTCCCTCACTAGAGGGGACAACATATTGGATTTAATCATCACATATGGGCGCCCATTGTACCACACCCGTTATCACTCTCTCCTTGGTCAGATCTGACCACAAACTGATAACCCTGGACATCCTCACTCCTCCACCTCCCCCAAAGAAACCATAGTCAAAAAACTTTCCAAAGCAAACTTCAAACTACTTGCATCCAAAGTGGAAAGCTTCACTATTCCCTTGCAGAAGGATAATGATATCCAGGATGCGGAATCCTACACCAAGGCAACTCTATATGCATCTTCAGGGTTGCATGGACTGTGCTATCCCAAGTAAAACCAGGATTCCATCAAGCAAGAAGAAACCAGTCTGGTGGACCCCGGCCATAAGCAAACTTTACAATAAAAGGAGGAGACTTGTACAAAAAAAAGGCCAAATCTCAAGTAGAAAAATCATCCCTGATCAGCATTAGTTAGAAATTGAGGGCCCTCAAGTCAACTAAAGCTAATTTTGAAAATAAAGTTGCCAAGGTTAACCATAAGGCCTTCTATGGCTACGTCAAAAACCTAAATGGCAACGTTCAGGTCTGTTCTGAGCTAGTACAAAATGGAACAAAATACACTGACCCTTCTGACATTGCCAACATCTTGGCTGACAGGTTCAGTGCAAATTCCCCCACCACCACCACCTACAGGGCCTATTACCATTCCAGGGGATTGTGCAAGTCCAATTATTACTGATATGTTGGTTAACAAGGCTCTATCTAAAGCTAAAAACACTGCCTCCATGGGACCAGGACCAGATGGTGTCCCAGGCTGTGTCATACGCGAGCTCCAAAAGGAATTAACCCTGCATCTTAATACCGTGTTCAGTCTCAGCTTCTCCACAGGATATGTGCCCATAGAATGGCGCATGGCAATGGTGGTCCCACTACACAAGGGTGGGGCCACAACTGACCCTGGGAACTACCGACCAATAAGCCTGACCAGTCTGATCTGTAAGGCTATGGAGCGAATCATTATGGAACTCAAATGGAGAGATTGGGAACCTCCAGTCAGTGGACCCCACACAGTTCGGCTTCGTCAAGGGCAAATCATGCCTCCAGAACCTGGTGGATTTCTTTGAGATAGTTACTCAGGCTATAGATAAGGGAAAGAGGTACACACGGCTTACCTTGACCTTGCTAAAGCATTTGACACCATTCCTCATTCAGGTATTATTGATAAGGTCACCAGCCTGGGCATAAACCCTTACGTCACAAGATGGACCGCAAACTGGCTCTGACAGATCCCATAAAGTAAGAGTTGCGGGATCTATGTCCGAATCCAGACCAGTAATGAGTGGTGTGCCTCAGGGCTCTGTTCTAGGGCCCCTCCTGTTTGGCATATACTTGTCAGAAGTACAGGCAAGCACGGAAGGGCTGTGGCTGACTAAGTTTGCAGACAACTGCAAACTGGGTGCTATAATAGTCACCGGCCGACATGGAGATTAGGTTCATAGGTTTATACTAGGCTATCTGCCCTAAGGCATTTATAAGCCTAGCCCAAAGTTATGTGGCTTACGCCACCCCTTATGTTAGAAATAATGTGCCCATTAGTTTGTTGTGCCTCTGTCCAGCAGTGACACAGAGATGATTCCCGGGGTAAACCTACGATCTCCTATCCACCGGTCAAGATTTCTCTTGAACAGAGCCAGCGAGGTGCTCTGCCTCACATGGACCGGAATTTTATTCCACAGCATGGGGAGTCTCTGGGTGATAAATCTATCCCTCCAGCACATCCTATTTATGTCCGTGCTAAGGTTTAAGTCACTTGCTCTAGTGGTTCTGGTGGATTTGGATTTTTTGAGGTGGAGCATGTCCATTAATTCCGGGTTGGTCATGGCCTTGTATGTTAGGCACAGGTCACCTCTGAGCAGACGGTATGCAACTGAATAGAGTTGGAGTTTCTTCAGTCTGGCAGTATATGACAGGTTTTGGAGTCCCTTTATCCATTTGGTGAGGAACTTTTGGGGTCTCTCCAATTGCTGCAGGTGTCGGGTGAGATACATCCCGAATGGGGCATTGTACCCTATCATTGGTCTGGTAAGTGAAGAGTACAGGGGAACAATGACCTCACTTGATCTGGATGTGAATCTCTTCATGATCAGATGGGCAATGTAGAAGGTCTTTCGAACCACTTTAGCAACGTGAGTGTCAAACGAGAGGCCACTGTCAACCTGGGTACCCAGGTCCCTGATAACCTCTTCTGTGCTTAGTGGATTGCCACCTATATGGTAGCTTGGGGTTACCTTGTTTTTCCCGAAGGGTATAACTATACACTTTTTTGCGTTTAACTTCAGGCCATGGCTCTGGCACCAGCTATCAGTTTCCGTGAGACCCCTCTGAAGGATGCCTGTGTCCGATGTACTATCCACTATGGCACCCAGTTTGCAGTCATCCACAAACTTTGTCAGCCATAGTCGTCCTAGGTTTGCCTGTACTTCTGAGAAGTAGATGCCGAACAATAGGGGGCCATGGACTGAGCCCTGTGGGACACCACTTGTAACCGGCTTGGAGTCTGACATGGCTCCAGCAACTCTAACCCTGTGGGCTCTGTCCTTTAGCCAGTTTGCAACCCATCTTGTGACATATGAGTTTACATTTAAGCTGGTAAGTTTCTCTATGATACCCGAGTGGGGTATTGTGTTGAAAGCTTTTGCAAGGTCAAGGTAGGCTGTATGGACTGCCTTTCCCTCATCAATGGCCTTGGTAACTGTTTCGAAGCAGTCGACCAAGTTCAAAAGGCAAGATCTGCCCTTGACAAAGCCAAACTGGGTTGGGTCCAAGGTCTGCAAGTCCCCTATGTCTTTGTTTGAGTTCCATTATGATCCTCTCCATAGCTTTGCAGACCAGGCTTGTTAAGCTTATGGGGTGGTAATTACCAGGGTCCGTAGAGGCACCGCCTTTGTGGAGTGGGACCACAGTTGCCGTACGCCACTCCTTGGGCACAGGATCCTCCAGAAGGGCCTAAATGAGACTGATGCATGGTGTCAAAGCCATGATCTCAAGTTAAATGCAAAAAAATGCATAGTAATCCCCTTTGGAAAAAACAGAGTACCTGCAAACTACAACATAGGAGGTCTTCCCCTGAAATCTGAAGAAATAAGGGATCTAGGGACCCAAGTAGATGATGGTCAGCTTTCCTTTGATAACCATGTTGCCAAAGTGGTTAGAAAATCCTTCTATGTCACCCATCTGATCACAAAAGGGTTCGCATCAAGATCTAAGGATGTAATGATGCCCCTCTACTCTTCCCTCATCAGACCCATTATTGAGTACAATGCACCAATTGGAATGTACCTGGCTAGACCTCTCCAGCAGCTGGAGAGACCACAGAGGTACCTAACCAAGAGGATTACTGGCCTCAAACAGTTGCCCTATGCAGCACGATTGACTGTTCTCTGTTGCATACCGCTTTCTCAGAGGCAATCTGTCTCGTACAGAGCCGTGTCCAACCCAGAATTGTTGAACATGTTCCATCTTAGCAAAACCAAATCTACTCTAGCTACACGCTCTAGGGATATAAACCTCAACACAACAATTAGTAGAACATGCTGGAGGGATAGATTCCCTTCGCAGAGACTTCCCTTACTATGGAACAGGGTCCCGATCTACATAAGACAGAGCCCCTCACAATCACTCTTCAAGAGGAACCTTGATGAGTGGATGGGTAACGAAGTTCACACTGGGGATCACACCAACAGCACTACTAGATAGGGGCCAAGGGTACTAGCTGCTAGTACAAGGGTCTAGGGAACTACTAAAGGGGTGGTGAATACCGCACAATGTGGCAGGGCTAATATATGCCTTCGGGCAGATAGCCCAGTACCAACCTATGAACTAGGGATGTAAGTTGTCCAGTTGTGCCTGCCTGCTTTGCTGGATGGGATGGGTTCGGAGCCGATCCTCTGCTCCGACTCGGCCACTTACTATAGCTCAAGAGCTCTTTACTGGCTCGAGGCTACCCCTTATCCCAGAATGCCCAGCATCAGCTATCCAGATCTCGTTTGCTGCTTTAGCTGCGAGGTTGTGTCAATACTGGCTCGGGCTTAGTGTAACTTTTTTTTTTTATTAAATTCAAATAATTTGCTTAAAATTTGATATCTTTTTTCTCATAGTAGTTTATAAGTTTTTTATTATAAACCCCTTATCTCATCCTTGTTTTTTGTGCTGTGTTGGCTGTCGCCCCTTAGTCGCTAGGCATTCTGTTATTCCCTGAACTTGTTTAACTTGGAGTTCTTCTCCCCCCCTTAAGGACAGCCATTTAAGTTAGAGGCTCTCCTTTAAGGTCTTTATTAATATTTTTAGTTTACTATTGTAGTGTGTCTTTGGTACTTCAAAATGTCTAAGGTTCATAGGTTGGGACTAGGCTATCAGCCCTAGGGCCTATACAAGCCTAGCCATAACAATTCCCTGGCTATTTCTTCCCACACAATTTACTTCCCTGGACCCCTGTCTAGCAGTCGGAGCTGGAGCCCTCTCTGTCGAGACCATGACACCTTCGAGGTCATGCGGAGGGTGCTGTCCCCACAGACGGCCCCACTATCTGTTCCATCAGCTCCATCCCCCTCAGTGCCTGTGACAACCTCTGCTCCTCCAGCCCCAAAGCATAGGGAATCTGTCCCAGGACACCCCATTGGATGAACCCTCTTCCGAAACCTCCCCAGAGCATTCTGAGCAGGCTTTCAGGAAGAAAAAGTGCAAGAGGAAGCACCAAGACTCCCCTGAGTTGGTCACCTCAGATATAGACCTGAATGAATCTGAGGGGTACCCAAGGTCCTCTTCTGAAGAGGTTTCCTTTTCAGACAGCCTCGAAATTCTCAGGCAGAGGTGTAGCTGGACTTCCGTAGCCCCCTCAGAGGACGAGTCTGTATACCTTGGACATATTTGGTTCCCGACCTTCCACCTCCTGGTGGTGTCTGCCTTTTGATCCACTCATGTCTGTAGTGTCTCAAAAGGATTGGTCAGCTCCAGATTCTATGGAACCTGTCCTGAGGAGATCCAATAAATTTATCACAGTTCCCCCAAGACAAACAATTCTTGGCTAAAGGTGTCCCAGTTAATGCCATGGTGGTAGCAGCAGCCACAAAGAGAGCTGAAACCTCATCTGTCCATCCACAGAATAAAGACTCTCGCATGATGGACAGATATGGGAAGTGAATGTTTTCATCAGTGACCTCCCTTAGGTCCCTGAACTATCTTTCCCATTTTACTAGGCTTCAGAGGGATCTCCTAAAAGAGCTTGGAGATGCCCTCCAAGATCCCACAGCTGAGGGAGCTTCAGCCAAGGTAGCTACCCAGCTGGTGACTCTTAATTCAGTAGTCAACTCCTCCATGAGGCTTATTTCATACGCAGCTGATGGAGCGAGTAGAGCTGCAGGAACAGGAGTGGCTCTTGGACATTATTGGCTGGGGCTGTCAGTTTGTGGAACATTTCAGAGTCCTTCACCAATACCCCCTTTGATGGCTCCTCTCACTTTAGGCCTCAGGTGAAAGACACGCTTACGAGGTGCCAGCAGGAAGGCAAGATGCTTTCTGGCATTGGAGTCTGTTTTTTCACTCCTACCAGACCATACCCAAAGGGTCAGAAGGGTGTTAAGATGTGGCTTCGAAAATCTCAGGGACACTTGCCTGATGCACGTGGTGAATTTTCCCTCTGGCAGAGGGGGAAATAATGGCAGACGCCGCCCTCGTGGCAGAGGGAGTCTGCAAAATCAGGGTGACGAGATGTTCTCTTCCAAACCCTTATCAACATCCCTGAAGGGATGCCTGACTGCCCAACTCTGGAGGCAGTCGGGGGAAGGCTTTCATTGTACACAATTGCCTAGCAAAATATTACAAAAGAGACACTAGTACTATCCATTATATCCAGAAGTTACAAGATTCCCTTTCATCAACCCCCTTTTGTTTCAAAAAACTCCATCCCAGATGTTCCACCCAATGTAAGGGATCAGGCAGTCACAGAAGTTTCAAGACTGCCCATCCAGGAAGTCCCTGCAGACCAAGTAGGATCCGGAATTGCTCGAGATTCTTTTTAGTGCCCAAAAAGAGAACTGGAGACCAGTTCTGGATCTCAGCAGGTTAAACAAATCTGTACAAAAAGAAAAGCTCCAGATGGTAACACTGCAGTCCATTCTCCCCTTTCTGGGTCAGGACAATTGGATGTGCTCCATAGATCTTCAGGACACGTAATATATAAAAATGGACAGATGGATCAGGAGATTTCCATGCTTCCGGCTAGGGGCCAGTCATACTAATTCAGAGCTCTGCCCTTTGGTCTCACCACAGCCCCCAGGGTGTTCACCAAATGCATGGCAGTAGTCGCAGCTCACCTGAGACGTCTAGGATTCCAGGTGTTTCCTTATCTGGAGGACCGTCTTCTCACTGCTACCATCAGGCAATAGCTTAGAGGCACGAGATTACACCATCACATCCTGTGCTCAACTAGGCAGCACAATAAACTTTGAAAAATCTGCCTTGTTGCCCTGTCAATCTATTAAATACATAGGAGCAGAGCTAAACACAAGAAAAATTATTGTAAAATTGCCTCAGGAAAGTTTCCATTATTCGAAAACAGGTGTCACTTCTGAGGAGCAAAAGAATTCAAGTCAAATATGTTCAAGCTCTAAGGGTCCATGGCAGCAGCCATTCTTCTAGTTCCCTTATCGCGTTTTCACATGAGAATCCTTCAGTGGCTTCTTTTCGCACAATGGTCCTTCGAGGAATTACCCACGTCTCATATGATGCTAATTACAGAATCTTGCAAAAGACACCTTTCCTGGTGGATGGTCTCCCCACTAGTTACTCAGGGCAGAGACCTTTCATGGAATCCCATCTGGTTGCCACAGTGATCACGGATGCTTCCCTGATGGGGTGGGGGGGGGCATTATCTAGGCAAGACTGTCCAAGGCACTTGGCAACCTCACGAGTACCACTTGCACATCAACGTCCTGGAGATGAGTGGTGCTACTAGCGTTGCAAGCTTTTCAAGACTCTCTCCCTTCCGGGGCTATTGCAATACAGATGGACAATATGTCAGTGGTTTGGTACAACAAACAGGGTGGAACCAGGTCTTACCCCTTGTGCCGAGAGGCCCTCAGACTGTGGCAATGGGCCATTTCCTCCCAATGTTTTCTGACAGCAGCGCATATCCCTGGGACATCCAACGTAATAGCGGACAGGCTCAGCAGGGCTATCCTCATGCCTCACAAGTGGTCTCTGAAACGGGAAATTGTGGATCTTATTTTCCGCAAATGGAGCCAGCCTTGCGATCTCTTTGCCTCTCCCCTCAACAAATGCAGCGGCTGCTTCTCCCTTGTTCCTCCTCCAGGTCCAACACCCAGAGACGCTCTAGTCTATGATTGACCTCAGGGACTCCTTTATGCATTTCCCCTAATTCCAAAAGTCATTCAGAAAGCAAAATCATTGGGTTGCAAAATTATCCTTATTGTCCCCTATTGGCCTCGACAGATTTGGTTTCTATTCCTTCACTCCCACCTTCTAGCCCAGCCTTGGATTTTGGACCCAGTACCGGACCTCTTGATTCATCAGTCAGGCAGGCTACACCAATTCCTCCAATCTCTCAAGCTCACAGTTTGGTTACTCCACTTCCAATCCTAGCCAGGCTCCCCAATATTTCCCCTGCAGTGTGTGATATTGTTTCCTCCCATAAGACAAATACAGTGAAAGTCTATGCTAGCAAATGAAAAAGATTCTCTTACTGGCCAGAATCCAGGAATTTAGATCCTTTTACAGCTCCTGTACATGAGATTTTGGATTTCTTAGCATAACTGTTTCATTCTGGTGTAGCGGCTGCTACCATCAGAGTACAACTAACCGCCATTTAAAATTTTCACGTCTGAGTTTCTAACTCCAGCATAATATCTCAAACTCTGTAAGGCCTTCATGAGAGGTACACATCTACTTAGACCCCCAGTGAAAGAGCCCCTTGCACCTTAGGATCTCAGTTTGGTTCTGGCCTCCTTGATACTGCCACCCTTTGAACCAGCAGCATCATGTTCCTTGAAATTTCTCTTGGAAAACATTCTTCCTAGTGGCTATTACTTCTGCCAGACTGGTTTCAGAACATCATGCACTGTGTTCGCCCTTCATACCTAGTTTTTCACAAAGGAGAACCAACCCATCTTTTCTACCTAAAGTTTGTTCAGAACACAATTTGAATCAGTCCATTGAACTTCCTGTCTTTTTTCCCTAATCATTCCAGCAAGGCAGAATACAGATTACATTAATTGGATGTGCATAGACAACTGCGTTTCTATCTCTATATAACTAGAGATGAAAAAATCAGATCAGTTGTTCCTTTCATTTGCTGACAACAAACAAGGTCTTCCAGTTTCTAAATGGTTATCAGACACCATAGCCCATACCTACCATTTGTAACAAAAAGATCTTCCAGCAAAACCCAAAGGTAATTCAACCAGGTCAGTAGCTACTTCGGTAGCGTTTCAATCTAGATTGCCCATAGATTCAGTTTGTGCCACAGCTACTTGGGCAGATCCTCATGCATTCATTTCTCATTACAAAGTAGATGTGGTCTCCGGGGGCATGGCTTCCTTTGGTTCCACGGTTCTGAAGAGTCTGTTCCAATGAGCCACCCAGGATTGAGGTGCTAGGGACGCTGTCCCATCCAGCAAGAATGAAGGCGAGATTAAACAACTTAACATAAAAATGTTATGTATCTACCATAACGTTCCATATTAGTTGTCCATCTCGCCTTCCTTCTTGCGTCCCTTCCTCGAGGATTGAGAGGAGTTTCTCATTGGTTTCACTGGCTAATTTTTTTTATTAGTTGCTTCCCAAGCAAACCATGACAATTAACTGTATATCCAGGTTTATTAATGGATTATCTTCTATAATTGTCTAGTGTAAGCTATCTGAAACGAGATCTGGGTAGCTGATGCTGGGCATTCTGGATAAGGGGTAGCCTCCAGCCAGTAAAGAGCTCTCTAACTATATAGTAAGTGGCCGAGTCGGAGCCGAGGAGTGGCTCTGAACCCATCCCATCCAGTAAGAAGGAAGGTGAGATGAAGGACAATTAACTTGGAACGTTATAGTAGGTACATAATTTCTTTCACCATCGAGAATAAATCAAAGCAAACTCCCACCAGGAAAGATCATTTTCTTGGGAGCTCTGCTAGACACAGCATTCCAAATGGCCTTCCTATCCCCAGAAATACAGAGCTTCCTGTACCCAGCTGGCTTCTAGAAGTCACCTCACTGCAAGGAAGTTCCTGCAAGCCCTGGGATACATGGTATCTTACATCCTTCTAATTCCTCTGGCCCGGCTTCACATGAGAAAATGTCAGTGATATCTAAAGAACATTTGGTGTCAGCACTCAGTCTGTAGAGACCTCTCTCTCTGGTCCCATGTACAATGGTAGAGTTTCTCTGGTGGGCAGAGGCCTGTGCCAAGAACAAGGGTCTTCCCTTCATCCTCCGCCCTACCAACCAGACCATCACCACTGACGCCTCAGACATTGTTTGGGGCACACACCTAGCACAGTCTTTGGGATGCCCAGCACCTTTTACTTACACATCAGTCAGAAATGATGGCAGTACAAAAGGCTCTAACATCCTTCACACCCCATCTCGGCCCAGGGTTTCTCTTATAAAAACAGACACCACTACAGTAATGTGGTATATCAACAAATGGGGGGTGACCCAATCTTACCCTATGTGCAGGCTAGCCATGAACCTCTGGCTGACTGCTGCCTCCATGGTTCTACACCTAATTGCCCAATACCTACCATGGGTCAGCAACACCCTGGTAGACCACCTAAGCAGAAACTTAGTGGACCCCCATGAATGGCAACTCCACAGGAAAATCTTTCTGTAAATCACTCAGGAGTGCGGTTTGCAGAGGTGGATCTCTGCTTCGCATCTCAACCACCAGCTGCAAAAGTTCTGTACCAGGGTGTATCACCTCCTAGTGTGGAAGGTGGATACTTTGACATTTCCTTGGAACTCCCTCTTTGTGTACTCGTTCCCTCCTCTGCCTCTTATTCCCAAGGTACTGATCAAAATAAGGGAGGAGAGACCAAAGGCCATCCTCATTGCTCCAGATTGGCCCAGACAACACTGGTACCCCTTACTGTGCAGCCTGACCTTACAGCCTCCCAAACAGCTTCCCCTGATCTCAGACCTCTTGATCTGGGGGGGGGGGGGGGAGACTGCACCCAGACGTGCAGACACTCAATCTTTCAGCATGGCTTATACTTTAAAACCTAACAAGGAGTCCCTGTTAAGCAAACGGGTCCTATACATTATCACAGAGGCTAGAAGGCCCAGCACCAGAAAATCTTACACAGGGAAATGGAAAAGATTCTGCTCCTGGAGCCAGTCCGGAGGGGCCAGTACCTCACATCCTTCCATCCCTTTTTTCTTGGATTACATAGCCGAGTTACTCAAAAGTGGGCCTCTCCTCTTCTATTAAAATCTATGCCTCAGCCAATTCAGCCCATTGCTCTCACCTTACCCCTCTTCTCTCATTCTTTGATTAAACAATTCCTCAGAGGGACGACTTGTATAAGACCTACCAGAAGGCCTCCAACATCAGCCTGAGACCTGAATTATGTTTTAGAAAAAACAACCTTGCCTACTTTCAAACCTGCTGCTTCAGCCAAATTGAAATACCTCTCCTGGAAGACCACCTTCCAACTAGCTATTACCTCGGCCAGAAGGGATTCGGAACTTCAGGCACTCATGGCTGTTGAGCCCTTCATCATTTTCCATACAGACAGGGTCTCCTTGAGGACTAACCCCTCCTTTATGCCCCAGGTGGCATCTGAAATTACCCTCACTCAGGCCATACACTTACCCACCTTCTTTCCCAACCCTCAAAACAAGTGGAAAAGAATTCTGCACTCGCTAGATGTGCACAGACAACTCCGATACTATCTGGACTGTGCTAAGCCCTTCAGAAAAATAGACCAGCTGCTTGTCAGCTTTGCCCTAGGGGCAGAGGGGAACCCCATTTCCAAGCAAACCTTTTCCAATTGGATATCACATGTATCCATTTCTGCTACAGACTACATGGGACCCCCCCCCCCCAGTCTATTCGTACCCATTCCACTAGGGCAGCCTCCACTTCCACAGCATTCCCCAGAGGAGTCCCCACTAGGGACATCTTGGAAACTGCCACCTGGACCTCTGTCCATACCTTTGCAAAGCATTGCCACCCAACTCCTTTTTTTCTAAGTCTAGGGCAGGGTTTGCTGACCCATGCCTAGGGCTCTAACCTATCCTTCCACCCCTCTTCTCAGCTTTGGGAATCTTCCCACAGGTGGTGACTGCAACAGTGAAACACGAAGAACATAGTACAGTTGTTTACACTTACCATAAATGTTAATGTTCGAGTGTATTCACTGTTGCAGTCCTGGTTTTCCTCCCTCCCCCTTATATACTCTTCCACTAGGGGGACATAAACTTCCCTTGGTGGCTTTTAGCCACCAGGACCACTTTACTTTATTTCCTTGTACTTCTGATGGGTTAGGGCAAGAAAAACTGATGTAATGATGCAGAAAAACATTTACTTTGCTATTCAGACTGGCTGAGGGCTACCACAGCAGGGAGAACTCAAGGTGATGACTGCAACAGTGAATATACTCCATCTAAATTTACTGTGAAAAAGACCTTCAGCAGACCAGCACAGCAGTTAAAAACACGAGTTTAATAAGTGAACCCTATTAAATAAAAAGCAGGAGTAAAATCAGTTCAGATAAGTGCTTTCGGTTCAGGTCATAAGTCCTGCTACAAATTATATTTAAAATCCAGGTAACCAATCACGGATACAGGGTGAAACCACATTTGCAAATGGAAACTTTTAACCATAGTAATGATTGGAGATGTGACAACCAATTACAGTTTTAAAATATAGCCAACAGCCAGTAGTATAACACTCTATCATGGACTCCTTATCGGACAAGTTTCTTAGTTTAGACTAATTGGTTTCTTACTCGTGTACTCTTATAGTAGCAATCTGTTCTGCTACTGTGGTTGTCATTAGATCCATTCACCCTTGTAAGGAGTGGAAAAACTGCAAAACGATGCAAGTGTGGCTCATTACCATAACAATACAAATAGTCTGTATAAAAACAGTCTTATAATATTGCATAAATCACAGAAATTGCAAATAAAACTGTTGTGATGTTTAGATAAACAGTAAATGTGAGTCACAACATCAATATGGAAATTTCCGCTTCCTCTTCAAAGCTCAGTATTTCAGTCTTATGAGAACGAAGAGACTTGAGAGAAATAGCAATAACACTTAGATCATTCTCTGGATTAACCATCTTTTGAGTCCGAAGGGCTGCAGTCTTATTACCGTACATTATAAGTGAGAGAGCCTTTGACTGGCTCCAACAGCAAAGTGCTTGATATGATTGGATTTAGTAGGTGTATTTGTACCTTCTACTTTAGCTTCTCTAGCTTTGCAGAGGAAGCGGAAATGAAAGTTTTTCCATATTGATGATGTGACTCACATTTACTGTTGATTTAAACATCACAACAGTTTTATTTGCCGTTTCTATGGTTTATACAGTATTATAAGACTTTTTTTTTATACGGACTATTTGTATTATGGTAATGAGCCTACACGTACATCGTTTTGCAGTTTTTCCACTTTACGAGGGTGAATGGATCCAATGACAACCATAGTACCAGAATAGATTGTTACTATAAGAGTACACTAGTAAGAAAACAATTGGTATAAACTAAGAAGCTTGTCCTATAAGAAGTCCATGACTGAGTGCTATACTACTGGCTGTTGGCTAGATTTTAAAACTAATTGGTAGTCACATCTCCAATCAGTATTATGGTTAAAAGTTTCCATTTGCAAATGTGGTTTCACCCTGTATCCTTGATTGGTTACCTGGTTTTTAAATAGAATTTGTAGCAAGACTTGATTATGATCTGAAGAAGGCTATATTAGCCGAAAGCACTTATCGGGACTGATTTTACTCCTGCTTTTTATTTAATAGTATTCAATTATTAAACTGGTAAGTGTACACAACTGTACTTTCTGGATAGGAGGGGGCTGCACAAATGACGAGTTGTCAGCATATTGTATTATGGTAGCATGAGGGGTGGCGGAGTTAAGTTTAATAGTAAAGATGGAGAAGAATAAGGGGCCAAGTATTGAGCCTTGTGGGACACCAATAGTAACAGGTAGAGGAGGAGATAAGTCATCAGCCCATTTAACTTGCTGCCAATTAGAAAGGTAGATGTGGAACCAAGACAGTAATGAGGAAGACGTGTAGAGAGGCAAGTACTTGTAGTATTTGGTGTGAAAGTGTCAAAGGCTTTTAGACATGTCTAAGAATATAGAAGCAACAAGGTTATTGTTTTTGTGGCTGCTGTTGGTCTTTGTAAAACTTGAGAGCTGTGGTAGTCCTATGTTTTGGTGTAAAGCCGTGCTGTGTATTTGGGAATAGGTTGTTTTTAAGTAGGTAGGAAAGAAGTTGGGAGTGAATACACTTTTCCAATATTTTGTTAAGAGGGGAAAGTATAGCAATTGATCTGTAGTTGGTTATATCTGTGGAGGGTCCTCATTTGTGCAGGGGAATGATATGAGAGACTTTCCATAGTATTGGTGCATATTGCTCAGTGATCAATTGATCATGATGGATATTGGGTAGGAAATGGAATCTGCTCCAAGTTTAAAAAAATAATTTAGGAGTTGATTAGCAGCAAGAGTAGTAGGTTTGAGTTTAAGAAGTTTTTTTTGTCAGTCTGGGTGGGTTTAAATAAGAAGGTGGGGGAGTGGGAATTGAGCAGTGGGTGTAGTTAGAGGGGTGTGGTTACTGTTTAGAAAGGTATGAACAGAGTCAATTAAATGTGTGTTAAATTGGACTGCTGTTGATGTGTTGCTATTTGTTATTGAAGGGGAGGGGATGGAGGTTTGGCTTACGGGGATAGTAGTAGTTTGATGGCCTACCAGAATTTCCTTTGGTTATTTTTATATTTGTGTTGCATTAGAGTGTAGTACAATTTTTTTGTCATTGCAGAATCTTTTTTTAGAAAGATTACTTAGTTGATAGCACTGCAAGGAGGACAGTGTTTTAGTGGATTTGAAGCTTAGCCGTGCTTTATCTCTTTATTTTATGATGTTACTAGTTTCTTTGTTTAACCAAGGAGTAGGAGTGCTTTTACAACGGATAATTCTGTTAGGGGCTAGTAAGTTTAGGATACCAAGAAATGAGTTATAGTATACAATGGCTTCATTAGGTGGGATGGAAATGCATGCCAGTGTAATCCTCTTCTCTAGCCAAGTAGCACCTTAGTACTATTTCTTCCATTATCTTTTTTTTTTCTCTTCTATCACTATTGGAGCTCCTCTTGCAATTATAAGTATTACTCTTTTCCTTTGCCCCAGATATTTTGCTGAGTAGCCATCCTGAAAACGTTTCTTTATAAAATTCATGTATTCATTTCTGTCCAGTTGTGGCTCCTGTAGCATAGCTATTTGCACTCCACGTTTTTAATCTAGTTCATAACTCTTAGATTGAAAGACGTTGCAGAAAGCATCCTTTTCTCTTATATAGTTGCTACCACCTTTTGTGTAACTGCTTTTTTGTTAAATGTCTAGTTCCAAATTTTATGTTAATGCATATTCTGCTCAGCAGGTTGGTCTTTAATTATACAGTTGTTTCTTGTCATATC
Source organism: Protopterus annectens (assembly GCF_019279795.1). Taxonomy (NCBI): domain Eukaryota; kingdom Metazoa; phylum Chordata; order Ceratodontiformes; family Protopteridae; genus Protopterus; species Protopterus annectens. The sequence continues at coordinate 796,945,352 of NC_056743.1, read as the reverse complement.
CATTGATGCCTATGCTACGTCATACATAACTATTTTTTTGAAAGCTGTCAAACAGAACAACCACCCCCCAAAAAAAAAACCTTCCTAAAATCTATTAACTCAATATCACACAAAACTATATACATCTTTAAATATTGAAGTTTTTGCTTCCTAATGAGAACAAAAGTTCTAAGTTGATAGCCACACAGGCAGGCTAAATTTAACCAAAAGGAAAGGTTAGTCATGCTAAGATGCATGGTACAGCCTATGCTTAGTAAGTGTGGTTTGATTTTGTCTATCTTTATAGCTCTTCCTGCTGAGAAAACACTTGAATGCTTTCAGGAAACACTTTCTCCAAGCCATCTCTCTATCAAATTGTCTTCTAGTGACATGCAAACCAGACACAAAAGACTGCTAAAGGTACCTTGCTTACCAGAAAAAAGCCTTATAAGTATTCATTTTCATTTACATGCTTTGTAATGAACTTGTTACTGGATAACACCTAGGGTTTTAACTCAGTCATTTCCATGTGCATGCATGGGAAAAGCATACTGATTTTTCTTTTGTCATACTCTCTTAACTAGACCCTTTCTTTCTCCCCACTTCTTTTTTTTTCTTTTCCATTGCAGTGCCTACATTTCTTAAAACTGAGCAAAGAAAAAGAGAAGGGAGAAAAAGAAATAAATGAAAGCACCTGTTTATATTGGTATTCCCACTGCATTAAAAAAGATGAGAGAACTTTGCTTCAAGTCTGATTGATTTTGTATTATCTTTGAAGCTCTTACAGCTGGGAAAACCTGATTGTTTTCAGAGAACGTTGTCATAGCTAGTTTTTCTTTACTTTTTTATTTTTCTTTTCTCTCGGCCAATCCCCTTCCACTAGACTCTCGGGTTTCTCTTTATCAGATTGTCTCCATGGAGACATGAAGACCAGCTACAGAATTGCTACTTGGTATACATGCATGCGTTTCCTAGAAAAACAAAGCCTGATGATCAATATTCTTTTTCATTTACTTGCGCTCTCTCAAAACTTATCAATCTAAGGTCCTTAATCAGTCACTTCCCCATGCAACAATGAAAAATCACATAAATTTCAACTTTGTCATGCCTTTTTAACCAGGCTCCTTTATGATTGCATTGCCTATATTTCTCAAAACTGTAGAAGAAAGAAGAGGTGAGAAAAAAAACACCTGTTTACAATCCCCATTACACTTAATAGCATGCAAAGAAAACCATGCACCACAAATAGTACTATTAAGAAAAAAGTTTTCTTTACTTAGCTTTCCACCCTCTCATCCCTTCCCCAAAGCATTTTTTCCGAACATTAATGACATGAAGTGGGGCATATACTTTAGTCCCCCACAAATCCAACACATTTTTGAAAAAGTCCAATATTTCAAGATTTTCTCTGTCATATTTCACAAATATAATTATTGCATTTTAATCCCACGTTGTTACTGTTCTTCATTGCCCAAATCTTCTCTACTTCATTTCCAACGTACTCTTTATTCTAGTCAACTCTCGTGCTCCCTTCCTTTTCTCCAGCATTTTCCATTGAAATACTGGAAAAGGTTTCACAGGTTGCAGTCTCTCTGTGGTCTTTATTACCAGAGGAACAAGAAGCAGAATCTCCTTCTGTTTCACAGTTCACTTTGTTAGACAAAGTTTTGTATTTCCTCCTTAGCATGCACGTCCTCAAAAAATGTTGTTCCTACAGGGAGGATTACCTTAGGGTGGCCATGGTGGTGCAGCGGTTAGCGTTGCCACCTCACAGCAAGAGGTTCTCTGGTTTGATCCTTGGCCTGGGGTGCCTTCTGTGCAGAGTCTGCATGTCCTCCCTGTGGTCGCGTGGGTTTCCTCACACATTCCAAAGACATGCTGTTGGTGGATTGGACACACTAAATTGGCCCTAGGTGTGTGTGCCTTCTGTAGAAGGTTGGGTGCTGAGCTGGCAACTCGACACCATAAAACTCCACTGCCAATCATGAGTGGACAGGTGATTGATTCATTGTGGCGACCCCTAACTGGGAAAAAGCTGAAAGAAGAAGGGAGGAATAACTTGAATACAGCTGGATACAGCAGTTTGAATCTTACATCTGCGTCTCAACATTCTCTGAATAGTGGAATGAATTTACTTCTCTTTTGTCTGGTATGAGTAATCATTTTCACCTACACTCTGCTGTCTCCTACTTTTAGTATGTTGTCCTTCTGCCACAGTTTTGTCAGAATCCACTCCTGCTAGTAGGATTGCATCCTTACTATTAAAGGTCTGGGTTGCTTTCTTATAGCTAGATTTGGAGCATACACATGATGTGCCCTTTCAACTAACAACTCTTGCTGTGGAATACCTGTCCAGTTTGCTTATTTGTGCTTTCATAAAATGAATGCAGCCTGTTCCTTCCAACTTCTCTGGTATAGCTGAAAATCTCAGGTTTCCCCTACGTGCTCTACCTCTAATTCTATTTTTTGAAACCTCTCTTCATGAGCAGTCTCATATTCAGACAGCCTTTTCTTCATTTCAACCTCTGATTTTTGCAGCTTTATCATCTCATCTGAATATTTTTTAAAGCTTCTTCCAGACTTTTGTTTGTATTGATATACTCTGTTTTGTTTATTTTAATCAGGTCTGTATCCAGTTGGCTTGTATCTTCCTGTAGGTTATTGGAAGTCATACACAATAAACTAAAACCAATGACTAAAAGTCTGTGTAAAAAGCAAAATCAGAACAACAAATGAAACACAGTTCAACAACCAAGGCTAGCGGCATAAATCCAAAAACACAGTGGAAACATTAAAACAGTTTAATTGTACAAAGGATAAGCACTTTCACATAATGTGTGTCATCAGATCCTAAAGAGAGACAATGCATTAGCTTATTTGAGAGAGAGTACCCAATCACACATTTCAAACAATGATCCAAGGGTTGAGATTTTAAAGTAGATTTTAAAGGTATAGTATAATTCAGCCCAGGTGTCCCATGACCCTGTAATGCTGCTATATTTCTGATGCCTCTGTTTTGTTGATGTTGTCACCACCCTAAATGGACTCTCAAAATCTATAACAGTAAATTTAAAAGAATGCCCCATATTATCCTTAATATGCTTGTACAGCACATTCAGACACCTCATTCTTTTATCTCCAAGATGCTGTAACACATGATCTTTCAACTTCTGGTTGGTCTTAACTACATAAAATGATACACAGTCAATACAAGTTGCTAGGTAGACTAAACATATAAGCTCTAGTAGTGACCGGATGAACAAATGCATTATTACACAACATAAAATTGCAGTCCTTGCATGACCTGCATGGAAATGTACCATACTTAACCAATGTCTTGCTAGATTTCCTAAGAGATCTATGGTAAAGTTTCCTTTTTAGTGTCAAATTGTTTCTAAAATGAAACTAGGAAAGTCACCAACTATCTCACGAATAGTGTCATCTGATCATAATGTCGACCAATTGTGTCTAATAATATCACAGATGGAGCTGATATTACTATATTTAAAAAAAAACACACCTAGGTCTATTATTCACGCTGTTAGGGAGATGCGTAGATCTCCTGTATAAAAAAGGTGTACCTGTAGTATGTCTGATTATTAGCTTCTGTGTTGCATCATGATAACCTCTACTTATCAATTCATCTGCTAAGAGACTAGTAGCAAGTGAATAATCATCTCGTGTATGGAGTCTAGATAGATGTAATAATTGTCCCTTCATGACATTCCCAAATATCATTGTGGGATGCATACTACTCCTAGCCAGCAAATTATTTTTTCTGCATTCCTTTCTATACATCAGTGAGTCAATACTACCATCTTTATTAATGACTAAAGTTGTATCAAGAAAATCAATATTCTCCCTGGACCATTGCATAGTAAATTTAAAACATGAGCTGCTATGCTAAATATGATTAAATTCAGATAAGGAGTCCGTACTCTCCCATAAAATAATCAACAAAACACCTATAGTAAACAAGGTTATTGTACATATGATCAGAAAAAACCACTTGAGATTCCCAATCTTGTAAAACCTAATTGGCATAACTATTTGCGCTGGGTGTTCCCATGGCAACACTCTGCAATTGCAAATAGAAAATGCCATCAAAAATAAAAACATTTTATAAAACTGGTCTAACAGCTTTTGTGTTATCTGATTGTGTCAAGGCTTGCTGATTTAAAAATAGTTTCTGTTTGTAAATTTTTGCTTACACTGTTGGAAACTCCTGGTGTGATTCTCAATTTGGAAATATATTGCTGATTGATAAGAAGTTATGTACCTACCATAACGTTCCATGTTAGTTGTCTTCTCACCTTCTTTCTTGCTGGTTGGGTTCGGAGCCGATCCTTGGCTCCGACTCTGTCATCTTCAAAAGCTCGAGATCTGCTTATTCGCTCGAGGCCCCCCTATATCCCTTGATGCCTGGTGCTAGACACCCAGATCTCGTTTGGTAAGTCTAACTGCAGACATAATACAGGAATCCTGTCCTAGAATGCATAAATCCAACTGGAGAGACTACTAGTTAGAAGGATTAGCCAGAGACAAAAACAAAAGGAACTCTTCTCGGTCTACTAGGATAGGGGGATGGAGTGTGGGATGCAAGAAAAGGTGAGAAGAAAACTAACATGGAACGTTATGGTAGGTACATAACTTCTTAATGTTAAGTTGTCTATCTCACCTTCATTCTTGCTGGTTGGGACAGCGTCCTTAGCACCTCAATCCTGGGTGGCTCATCGGAACAGACTCTTCAGAACAGTGGAACCAAAATCAGCTCTGCTCCTGGAGGCCACGTCCAGCTTATAATGTGAAATAAAAGTATGAGGATTGGCCCATGTAGCTGCCGCACAAAGTTTCCATTGGCAATCTTGCCTGAAAAGCCACTGAAGTAGCTAGAGCTCTAGTGGAGTGACCTTTTGGTTTAAGCAGGAAACTCTTTATTCCTTAGCTGATATATAAATGTAATAGATGTCAACCACCTAGATAAGGTTACTTTTGACACAGGTAAACCTTGTTTACCCTCAGCATAGGACAGGAACAGCTGGTCTGATTTGCTTAGTTCTATGCAAGTAAAAACTTAACTGTCTATGAACATCCAACTGATGCAATTTGTGTTCCGCCTTGTTTTAATAATTTGGAAGAAACACAGGCAGATCAATAGACTGATTCAAATTATTGTCAGAAGAAACCTTTGGAAGGAAGCAAGGATTAGTCCTGACAGAAACTCTGTCATTGTGGAAAACTAGATAAGGAGGGCGAACACAGAGAGCCTGAAGTTCATAAACTCTTCTGGCTGAAGTAATTGCAACCAAAAGAAGGGTTTTCCAAGAAAGAAACTTCAAAGAACAAGAAGCTGCAGGTTCAAAGGGGGGCAGTATCAGGGAAGCTAAAATCAAATTTAGATCCCACGGAGGCAGGGGATCTCTCACTGGGGGCCTGAGTAAAGTAGTCCCTTTGAGAAAAGCTTTACAAAGCTTATGGGACATAATACTAGTATCTGATAGACCTGTATGAAAGTTTGAAATTGCAGCTAACTGAACTCTAATAATGGCAGAAGAAGATCCAGCATGAAAAAGTTCCACTAAAAAATCCAAAATATGGTGCACAGGGGCTGAAAAGGGATCTATATCCCTAGCCTCTGCCCAGAAAGAGAAACGTTTCCACTTACTAGCATAAGTCTTTCTAGTGGTAGACTTATGCGATAAGATAATTTCATGCACTGAGTGGGAGATGTTCGGAAGCCTGGCTAAGGTCGGAAGTGGAGCAACCAAGCAGTGAGCTGGAGAGATTGAAGGGATTGGTGCAGCCTTGCCCAATTGATGGATCAGGAGGTCTGGAACTGGGTCCAGGGCTGCTCCAGAAGGTGATGCAGGAACGGGAACCAAATTTGTCGAGGCCGGTAAGGGGCGATGAGGATCATCTTGCATCCCAATGTGGTAGCTTTCTGTATTAGTTTGGGAATTGGGGAAAACTGAGGGAATGCATAAAGAAGTCCCTGAGGTCAATTGTGAACTAGAGCATCTCTGGGGGAGTGTCCGGGAAGAGGGAGGAGAGAGAAGAAATTGTTGCACTTGCTGTTGAAGGGGGTGGCAAAAAGGTCGCAGCAAGGCTGACCCCATTTGCGGAAGATTTGGTCTGCCACTGTCTGATTGAGAGACCACTTGTGAGGCATGAGAATTGCTCTGCTCAGTCTGTCCACTATAACGGACTTCCCAGGGATGTGCGCTGCTATCAGAAACCGTTGGGAAGTATCTCCCACTGCCAGAGTCTGAGTGCTTCTTGACATAGGGGGTAGGACCTGGTTCCGCCCTGCTTGTTGATGTACCACACTACCAACATATTGTCTGTTTGAATTGCAATGGTCCCGGTTGGAAGAGAGTTGTGAAGAGCTTGCAATGCCAAAAGCATGGCCCTCCTCTCCAAGACATTGATATGCAGATGGTACTCGTGAGGCTGCCAGGTGCCTTGGACTGTTATGCCCTGAAAATGCTCCCCCCCACCCGATCAGGGAGGCATCCATGGTCGCCGTAGCCACTGGAGGAGGAAGAGCAAATGGTCTGCCCTGGAGTACTGATGGGGAAACCATCCACCAAGCAAGTTAGTTTTTGCATGTCTGTGTGATCATTATCTTGTGAGACATTGGAAGTTGCTGGAAAGACCATTGGGTGAACAGCATCCACTGAAGAATCCTCATATGAAAACTAGCAAGGGGAACTAGTATGATGGCCGCTGCCATGAGACCCAAGGTTTTTAGGACGAATCTGGCCTGAATTTTTTTGCATCCTAATAAGATCTGCACATGGCGAATGTCTAGCACTCTGTCTAATGGAAGTCTCGCTGACATGTCCTTTGTATTTAAGTTTGCGCCTATAAAGGTAATAGACTGACAAGGCGAAAATGCAGACTTTTCAAAATTTATTGTGATACCTAGTTTGGAGCAAGTTTGGATGGTGTAGTCTCTGGCTCGCAGCAGGTGATGTCTGGTGGTAGCAGTAAGGAGCCAGTCTAAATATGGAAACACCTGGAATCCTTGCAGTCTCAGGTGAGCGGTAACTACTGCCAAACATTTGGTGAACACCCTGGGGGCTGTAGTGAGACCAAAGGGCAGAGCTCTGAACTGATGATGACTGGCTCCTAGCCGGAAGCGGTGGAATCTTCTGGAGCGTCTGTCCATTTTGATATGGTAGTACACGTCCTGATGATCTATGGAGCACATCCAATTGTCCTGACCCAGAAAGGGTAAAATGGACTGTAGCGTGACCATCCGGAACTTCGTTCTTTGAACAGACCTGTTTAGTCTGCTGAGATCCAGAATGGGTCTCCAGTCCCTTGTCTCTTTTGGTACTAAAAATAACCTTGAGTAAGTTCCGGATCCCTGCTGATCTGCTGGGACTGGCTGGATGGCTCTTTTCCTTAGCAGCTTTGACATTTCTTGAACTGCCTGATCCCTTAGATTGGGTGGAACATCTGGAAGGGATTTGTTGGGAATGTAGGGAGTGCGAAAGAAGGGGATTTTGTAGCCTTCGGATATGATAGACTGTACCCATTTGTCTTGTGTTATACTTTGCCAGGCTTTTGGGTACAGTGATAATCTTCCCCCGACTGCCTCCGAAGGTGGACAGCCGGGTAGCACCTCAGGGATGCTGGAAGGGCTCGTCAGAGAGAAATTCTCTTTGGCCCTGATTTTGCGGACCCCCTCTGCCCCGAGGGTGGCATCTGTTCCTTTCTCTGCCCCTAGAGGGAAACTCACCGTGTGGGTCAGGCACGGCTCCCTAGGGTTTCCGGAACCACATCTTCCCACTCTTCTGACCCTTGGGATACGGTCTTGAAGGAGTGGAAAAACGGACTCCCACAGCAGAGAAACCCTTGCCTTCCTGCTCACACCTGGTAAGGGTATCCTTCACCTGTGGTCCAAAAAGAGCAGAACCATCAATGGGGGTGTTGGTGAAAGACGCCCTGAAGAGTTCTGCAAAGTTACATAACCGCATCCAAGCATGCCTCCTCAAGGCCACGCCTGTGCCTGCGGCCCTACTCGCACCATCGGCTGCATAAGAGATGAGCTGAATGGAGGGGTTTACTACCAAATTAAGAGTCGCCAGCTGGGAGGCAACCTAAGCCTGGGCCCCCGCAGCTGATGGATCTTGAAAGGCATCTCCTAGCTCTTTAAGGAGGTCCCTTTGAAGGCAGGTAAAGTGGCGCAAGTAGTTCAGCGACCTGATGGAGAAGGTTGCTAAGGAAAACATCCGCTTACCATATCTGTCCATCGTCCTAGATTCCTTATTAGGGGGATGGACAGATGAAGTTTCAGCCAACTCCTTTTTTTGGCCGCTGCTACCACCATGGCATCAATGGGAACACCCTTCATCAGAAATTCCTTAATCTGTGGTACAGTAATAAATTTTGTGGGTTTTCGGGGGATTGGTTCCACTGTGTCTGGGGCTGACCACGCCTTCCGAGCCACCAAAGACATCAGTGGATCGAGAGGCGGAGACACCCAGGAGGTGGAGGGTCGGGAACCAAATGCGTCCATGAATACCAACTCATCCTCGGAAGGGTTAAGGGTAGTCCAGTTCCCCCTCTGCTTAAGTATCTCAAGGATGTCTGAGAAAGAAACGTCCTCAGAGGGGCATCTCTGGGACCCTTCTGAATCCTCTTAAGTCGGTATCTGAAGTGACAGACTCAGGGGAGTCAACATGCTTCCTCTTGTATTTCATCTTTCGAGGGGGCTCCTCTGAATGATCAGGGGAGGCCTCGGAAGAGGAAGATACACCCAATGGGGTGCCCTGGAGCGCTTGTTCCCCATGCTTGGGGTCTGGAGGAGGGGCAGAGGCAGATGCAGGCACCATGGGGGGAGGAGCCGATGAGGCTGATCGTGGGGCTGACTCAGAGGCCAGCACAGTCCTCATGACCTTGAAGGTGCCCCTTCCTGATAGCGGAGAAGACTCCGGCTCTGAAGAGACCGGAATCCTTCCCAGCACCAAGAGACAGCTCTGAAGCCGATGTAAGAGCAGAACTCACCTGCAGCGAAGCTCCGAGAGGGAGAATGGGATTGGACAAGGGTCCGATGCCACTCGCCCCCTCAGAGCTGATGGAGTCCCGGCGCTCGGATCCCTCCAAGGATGGTAGCATGGAGGCGATCGGAGCCGACGATGGAACCGAAAGGGTAGGTATCGGCGCAGATGGTTCCACGATCTGAGCCCCAGCAAGCTCCGAACTCAAGGGATGAGTCAAAGGAGGAACTACTGCAGAGACTGGGGGAGCCAAACCCTGATGAGGGGGGCTGGATAACATTTAAGCCAGGGCCTGCGATTTTAGAAGCCTGTTCACCTCTCTCTCTCCAAATCGTGGTCATAGTCTAGAAGACCGAGAAGAGTGGGATCGGTGACTCCGCTCCGACTGTAACAGAGGTGACCCCGGAGCCGAGCGCATCGACTCTAGGGATGGAGATCTAGAGTGTTTTTGGCTCTCTGACGGTTCCGACACCAGAGTCGGGGCCGACTGGGATACAGCTACTTCGGTTCCATCCGGAACCGAAGTTGAAGCAGACACCATGCCCGATGACTGCTCTGAACTGGGAACCAACGGCTTCGAGGGTTTCACTGGCTGGGCCTTCGCCGGTGACCCTTCAGGTTTGAGCAAACCCCTAAGGATTAGCTTATTCCTATGCTCCTGCAGGACTCTTGGACTAAAGGCGTGGCACACCGAACAAGAGTCCTGCAGGTGTAGGGCACCCAAGCAGTAGACACAAGAAGTGTGACCATCTGTCAGTGACATCTTCTGACAGCATGTCACACTTCTTGAATCCAGATACTTTCGTATCTTTAGACATTCCTGTAAAAAGGAAATATCAATCACAGAGAAAAAGCAACAGAAGGGAAGTAGGTAACTAGTAAAAAACGCACGCACTCAACACAAGTTACCACACCCTAACAGCACACACACTATATATCTAAGAATAGTAACTAAACCTGTTGATATATAACAAATTCTAATAAAACTACTATATTGAAGAACAAGGATTAGCCTCTAACTAAAAATGGCTACATTGAAGAAACAAAAGGGGGAGGGGGGGGACTCTAACAAAAAATGAGTTTTCGAGGGAAAGGAGACTAAATTATAAATAGCTAACTAGACCAGTAGAGCTACTATAACTATAATACATTTTTATAAAAGCTAACAATAAAATAGAAAAATATGACCTGAGCCAGCAAAAACAACCTTGCAGCCGAAGTGGCAAACGAGATCTGGGTATCTAGCCCCAGGCATCATGGGATATAGGGGGCCTCAAGCCAGTAAGCAGCTATCGAGCTTTTGAAGATGGCCGAGTCGGAGCCGAGGATCAGCTCCAAACTCAACCAGCAAGAATGAAGGCGAGATAGACAACTTAACATGTATATTTCTTGGCATTTTAATCCATTCAGAGTTCTGCATTGTCTTAATTTTGCCTGACTGAATTATTTTATATATTTTCTGGCATAGTTTTGTGTTTCTCATCTGTCCTGAAACCATTTTTTCTCCTCTCCTTCCCACCCTATTCTTGTAGAGTTGTTATAGTTGGTGGCTTTGCAGTTGCCCGTCCCTACTGTAAATTTGATCTGAAGCATCCCTCCCAGTCTGGTGTTCACTCAACTTAATACAGAGAGAACATTTGAGAAAGCCAATCCACTTAGGTTCTTAACCTTGAATTTTTCTTCTGCTCCTCCTTCCTCTCTCCTTGCACTTTACTAAAACAAATTGCACTTTATTTTGCGTTTGCCTCTTCTTAAAACTCCTAGTTTCATTTTAGAAACAATTTGACACTAAAAAGGGAACTTTGCCATAGACCTCTTAGGAAATCTAGAAAGACATTGGTTAGGTATGGTACATTTCCATGCAGGTCATACAAGGACTGCAATTCTATGTTGTGTAATAATGTGTTTGTTCATCTGATCACTACTAGAGCTTATACATTTAAGATTTAGTCTACCTAGCAACTTGTATTGACTGTGAATCATTTTATGTAGGTAAGACCAACCAGAAGTTAAAAGATCGTGTGTTACAGCATCTTGGAGATGCAAGGAGAATGAGCTGTCTGAAAGTGCTGTACAAGCATATTCAGGATAATATAGGGCATTATTTTAAATTTACTGTTACAGATATTTGAGAGTCCATTGGGGGTGGTGGTAACATCAACAAAACAGAGGCATCAGAAATGCACTGGATAGCAGCATTACAGGGTCATAGGACACCTGGGTTGAATTATACTATACCTTTAAAACCTACTTTAAAATCTCAACCCTTGGATCATTGTTTGAAATGTGTGATTGAGTACTTTCTCTCTTAAATAAGCTAATGCATTGTGTGTGTTTAGGATCTGATGAAGCATATGTGAAAGCGCTTATCCTTTGTACAATTAAACTGTTTAAGTCTTCCATGGTGTTTTTTGGATTTATGCAGCTAGCCTTGGTGGTTGAACTGTGTTTCATTTGTTATTTTATTATTGGAAGTCATGTCTTAAGTTTGCATTGCATTTTCCTGAACAGCTGCCGAACTTTCCCCGGTCAGTGTTTCTGATTTTTTTTTTCAAGATGATCTGCATTTCTTTATTCCTGGCAGTGGATTTACTAGCAAATTACTGAAATTTACCCATAAACACAAGTCTACTGTCCTTCTCTGTTGAGTTTCTTTTCACACTGGGAGAGCTAGAAACAAGCTGTTACAGTGTGCAGCCATCTTGGAAGTCCACATCTGCAAGACTTGTAGTAAATAAACAATAACTATTGATACAACCCCATTAAACAGCGTCTACAATGAAAGAAGAATATCCCCAAGGGGTACATAACTCCTCCTTCCACCATTGAGCTAGCTTGATTGTAAGAAACATCTGTAGAATACAGTATGGTAAGAAGGAGCTGAAGATGGTTGACCTTGCATTCCTTTTCATACCATGACATGAGGACATCAGGAGGGAAGGTGTAAAGGTGCAAGGTGAAAAGAGATATGAAACACTGGACAGTCATTAGAGTTGTATTATTTTCTCCTCTAAATTCCATGGTGTATAGTTAACAGGAAGCACGAAATCGCACTTCATGAGAGTCACAGCTACTTGGCATCCTTTCTGAAGGGGGGGCATGCTAGTGACATCATGGAAGCAGTCACCTATGAGATTTGAGGATAGTGCAAGGGAAGGGGAAGCGTTCTGAAACTCTGGTCTGTTATAGTATTTTGCATGCAACAGAGAAGCTTTGACTGCAGCACTGACTGTACTTCTAACATCTACAAAAATGGCAAGTTGATATATCAGTGGTGTGGGTGTGTATTCTATACAACACACAAAAAGGGAAAACTCTCTATCTGCATAGCAATTATTAAAAGGGACTCTTCTCAAAACTTCTGCAAGATCATGTCTTAGATCATTTTGCATTCTTAGCAAAAATAAGAATACATGATGCAGGCTGGTATTCTTTAAGTCACGGTTTAAGTTAAAACAAGAGATGAGCACTAACCCTTGTTAGGGCTTCTATGTACACCCAATAGTATGTGCACCTTTAACACATGACTGTGTGAAGTATATATGTGCACAGGATATCTTAACAATAGAGCCTAAACAAAAATGTGTGGCAAAACCATGTCCACATTAACAGTGTGGTGATTTTTGTGTTGGTCTTTACACTTGGAATGTCATTAAAAATGTGTGCACTTTTGACACTCCATCACAAATTTATCTCCATCCTTGCTGCATTTTCAGAGCTGCAACGCTTCTCTTAATCCTGCCTTATTTGTGTTACTTGCCAAAAATTAAAGAAAATGTTAACCTGACTCATACAAAACAGAAGATAACTATCCCCCTAAAATAACCCACTAAACCCAAATTTACAGCTTCTTGAATAACAAAGAAGGTAAAAATAAAACAGATTGCTTATTTCTTCCACTTCAGCATAAAAAAAGGGGAAATATTTCCTGCTTGCTTAAATTGTGTTGCAACTTTAAAGGATTATGAGCATATTTCTGATCATAATTGGGCAGAGTTCAAGACATTGATGCCAAAAAATGCTAGAGAGCTGTATCTTGGCATTTGTGTCAAAACCACATAGAATGTTCTGATTGGAAACCTGATCATAATTCTTTGTAGTGCATGGAGCTTTATCTGCTTCATGTACTGTTAGATACAGAAGAAAAACTCAGTGTTTTGCTGGATTTCAAAGTGGTGAAGCACTTGGAGAGCACTGTCAGAAAGACAGTGTAATGCTTTGTCTTGTTACAGAAAGTAAGAGGTTATTGTCCGCAAACAGCTGGCAGAAATTTTTTAATCTTGCCACTTTCTTTTGCTGGCCATTACTGGTTTGATTCTTAAAGTTGAATGGTATTTAGCTGGCCAGTAGGGAAAAATGAAGTGCGCCATACATTGGGATTGCACACTGGCTGAAACATTTTTGTTCTGGATATATTAAAGTTGGACATTTTCACAAAAAAGGAAAAAAATTGTCGTACACTATTCAGACTGAGTCTCCCACATACACAAAATAGCACTAACCATCTAAATCAGTTTCCAAGAAACAAAGTTGCTGTTTCAGTGCAATAAAATGTTATCAATTAAATACGTCATTAACTGCAGCTAAGGGATAGTAGCACCACCACCTCCCAGGAAGAGGTTTTCCTGTTCTGATCTGTGGTACCTTCTTTGTGGAGTCTGCTGTGTTCTCCTTGTGTCTGTCTCTGGGCACTCCTGTTTCCTTCCAAAGTTGCAGTAAATAAACTAACCTTTTCTACATGTATTCATTGATTTGCATCTTGTATGAAATTAGTTTTAATACCTTGCACCTATTAGCTGCAGAAATAGATACTGGCATCCCTGTAATTATGTGAACAGATATAGATTATTTGAAACATGATTTGACTACATCTGTAAAATTAGGGAACTGCATTACCAACTAAGTGGACTTGAGTGTAACTGTCTTTTATGCAAAGTAAAAAAAAAAATGAAAAGCCATGTACGCTATAAAACTAACTCATACTATTCAAGCCTTCATTATAATACTACAATATATGGAAAACATCTGTTTCTACAAAGAAAAATGTTTAAAAATGCACCTCGGACTAGAAGAGAAAACCACAACATGAGGCAAATTTAAAAAAAAAAAAAAACTACTTAAAGACATGTTAAATAGGAGCTTCCATCCATTGCTGTTGTCATTTGACTTGTACAGTGACATCATCCACAGTTTACTAGGTACTTGGGGAAACAGAAGTAGATTGCCAGGCTATTCATTCATAACCTTTACATACAAACATTGCACCCATGTGCAGACAGTTCAGAGTTATTTATATATTCATCATAAGGATCATTGCAACAGGAATTCAAAATTTGAATGATCAATAGATCCACAGTAATGTCAGTCTCCCAGTTTGGTCTTGTTCAGCAGTAAGATATTATTGGGAGTACATGTATGCAGTCTTGAGGCAGTGGTTGAATGAGTTTTTTTTTTTTTTCAGTACCTAAAGTGAGCATTCAGTCCACTGCTTAGCTGTTTAATCTGGAGGTTTTCTTTTTCATGGTTTTATACATGCTATTGATGTTTCTAGAAAAAAAAAATGACGGTCTAGTAAGTACTATCTGTGGGTGATTCATCCAGTAGACTATCATTCACAATGTCTTCTGTTTAAAAGACAGTTGGAGTTGTTTTTAACTCTACATGTTTTAAATCTAACAAAACAAAAACAAATTAATTATGAGAGAATTCATTGCCCAATACCATAAAAAGTAGGGTTCTTACCCTATTGTTTTCAACAGTTTTTCAGTTAGAAGTCTAGCGCTAAAACTTACAATTTAAGTAAGGAAAAGCTTTATATGGAAGGGAAATATTACAGTGAGTTTTTGACTCCTAAAATAAAATTTAAAAAGTTTTAAAACAAGGAAGCTGAAATCGGGTAATTCACAGATACATCTGTTGATGACTGAAAGGCATAGGACTGTTACACTGAGCGAGATCATCTTCCTGCAGCTGCTTTTGTTTACAATTTTTTCTAACTTTACAAGCTGAGGTGAGGGTCTGTTTAATTCCTCTATACTCCTTAGCAGCTTACTTCATTATGGGTTCTAGGAGAGTAAGCAGCATTCAGATGCAAGCAGTTTTTTGTTTTGCTTGTCATGATTCTGAAATTCTCCACATAGAGAATAATTCTCCCACCCTACAGAATCATCTTGAGATCATGAATGATTCTGTGCAGAGACTTGCCTTTATTTAACATCAAGAACCCCCTCCTTGATTGGTCCTAAGCTTGGGGATTTTCTTTTCCACCATTTTGTGTTCATTAACTGGGTAGGTGAGCTGGTTCAAGGATTGTTTCAGTAATAACCAGTTCCTCAGGGATTCCAAAATGGCGGACAGCCTGTAAGCACACTGACAGTGCAGCTCCTGCATTTCTATACTATAATCTGACTTCAAACCAGTTCATTTCTTAGGAAAAGTATACCAAACATCAATGGATTAAAGCAGAAATATGATCACTTACTTGTTTCATCTTTATTTTTCAAAGATTCTCTCATTCTGAAGGAAAAATAATTACTTGTTGGAAACAGAGCCCTGAACTGCATGGTGTGGATTCTTCAAAACTAACAGGCCTAATAAGAGGAAAGTAACAAGAAAAACAACTTTCATAAGACTTATTTAAAATTCTGCACTACTACTAGGAATCTAACTATACAAGATTAATGGAGAATCAGCCAGATCGGATGGAAACTGTAATCACAAAAACCAAATTGTCTGCAATTACTACTCCTGAGAAAGAAACCACTTCTAAAAGGCAAAAAATTAACAAGCAACAGGAAGCTGATAAAATGTCTCAGATTAAAACAGGAACAACCTTTAACACTGGAGAATCTGAAAACTGCTTTACAAACAGAAGTGCAGGGTTTCTCTCATAAGCTAACTACATTTGGCTCTATTCTGGACTAAATTGTGCTTAGGCTTGAACAAAATGAAGCTAAAATTATGGACAATGAGCTGAAAATAAATGAACTGCAACAAAAAGCACAAACCAATGACACCATAATTAAAGAATTACAGCAAAAAAAAAAGTTAGACTTGGAAGCTAGAAGCCAGAGAAATTATTTTATCATAAGAGGTATTCCAGAGAGCTTTGATAATTCACAACTTATTCCAATAATAAAAATACTAAGCTCTCTTCTGGCTAATAAAAATCTCCTGGATGAGATAGTGATTGAAAGAGCTCACAGAGCTATAAAGAATACACAAACACGTGATCTTCCTAGACAAATCTATATCAGACTGCTTAATTCAGCACATGTTCAACAGATACTGTCAGCTTATAATATTAAAAAGAATGTTACATGGAGAGCGCATAAAATTATGATTACTTCCTTTACAAATTAAACAAAATCGACAAACTCAGCAAATACTACAATTACCTCATTGAAAATAAGATTAGTTTCCAAATGAGATAGCTTGCAACTTTAACATTTTATTACAAAGAAGAAAAAATATCCTTGGAAACACCTGACCAGGCAAAATCCACCTTTCTGCGTCTCCAAAGTAAATCCTGCCCGAGACAACTCTTTTCATATCTTTTGATCCAAAAACAACGTTTGGAAGGCTAAACAAGTGGTACAGCTTCAAAGAACTACAGGACAGAAGAATATACCACTCTTATGGGAAATTTTAAACAAATTGATGTGGAATGTGTTCTAAATAACTCTGCTTACTTGCCTGTAAAGAAAACCTCTTTGCTACACTGTAATACTTAAGGTACTTGTCTTTTAGTAACTGCCTTTACATTTAAAAGTTACAAAGTTACTCTAGCTACAACACCCTAGCCCAAAGGTTCCTAGAATTTATAAACTCAAATGCTATGGAACAACTTGTTACCACTCCCACAAGAGGGGAAAATATACTGGACCTGATCATCACCAACATGGGGACTCTATGCTCCAGACCAGAAGTGTATCCCTTACTGGTAAGATCAGACCATACACTAATCTCACTGGATATTCACATCCCAACTCCACCCCCTGCCCTGAAAACCACAGTGAAAAACTTCTCTAAAGCAAATTTCACACTCAAAACTGAGGTGGAATCCTTCAAAGCCCCCGGGCCTGTGGAAAATACGGCTCAGACCGCAGAATCCTTTATAAACGCATTCTATGAACACCTTCAGGAATGCATGGATCAGGCAATCCTAAATAAAACCAAGACCCAATCCTGCAAAGGCAGACTTCCTGTCTGGTGGACCCCAGCCATAAACAAACTATACAATAGAAGGAGGAAGCTACTACATGATGGAGCAAAATCCCAAAAAGGGAAGGCATCTCTGATCAGTATTAGCAAAAAACTACGGGCACTCATAAAATCGTCTAAGGCCAGCTTCGAGAGAGAAATTGCACAGGACACTAAGGATAATCACAAGGCTTTCTTTAGTTATGTTAGGAACCTGGGTGGGAATTCCCAGATATGCATAGAATTAGTCCAAAATGACAAAAAATACACCGAGCCCACAGACATTGCCAACATCCTAGCTGACCGGTTCAGCGCAAACTCCCCCCCCCCCTCCCCACCAAAAGGGCAAATATTTATCCCAGCAGAGTGCTGCCCCCCTGACATCTCAGATGCTCAGGTAAGAGCTGCCCCCTCCAAAGCAAAAAACACAGCATCAATGGAACCAGATGGTGTCCCGGGCTGCGTCCTACATGAACTCCAAGAAGAGCTAAACCCAAGCATAAAACTACTGTTCAATCTCAGCCTTACTACAGGATATGTACCCAAAGAGTGGTGTACAGCAACAGTGGTCCCTCTCCACAAAGGTGGTGCCTCAACGGATCCTGGACACTATCGCCCCATAAGCCTGACTAGCTTGGTCTGCAAAGCCATGGAAAGGATCATCATGGACCTCATAAATATATTGGAGACCTCCAGACACTGGATCCTACCCAGTTTGGCTTTAAGGGCAGATCCTGCCTCTTAAACTTGGTTGATTTCTTTGAAACAGTCACCAAGGCCATTGACGAGGGGAAGGTGGTCCACACAGCCTACCTGGACCTCGCAAAAGCCTTCGATACAATACCCCACTTGGGCATTATAGATAAGCTCACCAGCTTAAATATAAACCCCTATGTCACTAGATGGGTTGCAAACTGGCTCAAGGACAGAACCCACATGGTTAGAATTGCTGGAGCCATGTCAGACTCCAAACCAGTTACAAGTGGCGTCCCACAAGGCTCAGTCCTGGGACCTCTCGTTCGGTATCTATTTCTCAGAGGTACAGGCCAACACAGAAGGACTGTGGCTGACTAAGTTCGCAGATGACTGCAAACTGGGCGCCATAATCGACTCTCCAGCTGACACAAGCATCCCCCAAAAGGGCCTCATAGAAACAGACAACTGGTTCCAAAGCCATGGCCTCAAGCTAACCGCCAACAAGTGTATAGTCATCCCCTTTGGCAAAAACAAAGTGCCCACAAATTACCACATAGGTGGTAATCCATTAAGTACAGAAGAAGTAATTAGGGATCTGGGGACCCAAGTTGATAGCAATCTCTCATTTGATAACCACGTGGCCAAAGTGGTTAGAAAAACATTTTATATAGCCCACCTAATCATGAAGGGATTCACATCTAGATCAGGGGAGGTCATCGTGCCTCTTTACTCATCCCTCATCAGGCCCATAATCGAGTACAATGCCTCTTTCGGGATGTACCTTACCAGACACCTGCAGCAACTGGAAAGACCCCAAAAGTACCTCACTAAGAGGATCATAGGGCTCAAACAGATGCCATATGCTGCCCGGTTAAAGAAACTCCAGCTCTACTCAGTAGCATACCACCTGCTCAGAGGCGATCTGTGCCTGACATATAAAGCCATGTCCAACCCTGAATTAATGGACATGCTGCACCTCAGAAAATCCAAATCCCATCGAGCTACGTGCTCGAGAGACTTGAACCTCAGCACTGAAATAAATAGGACATGCTGGAGGGACAGATTCATAACCCAGAGGCTCCCTTCACTCTGGAATAAAATCCCAGTCCAGGTTAGGCAGAGTCCCTCATCGACTCTCTTCAAGAGGAATCTTGATGAGTGGATGGGAGATCATAGGTTTACCCCGGGTATCACTTCTGTATCACTGTTAGACAGAGGCACAGTATACTAACCTCGAAAAAGGGCATAGCAAAATTAATTTAAAATGGGTGGCGAAAGCCAAACACACTCTGGCTAGGCTTATAAATGCCCTAGGGCAGATAGCCTAGTATGAACCTATGAAAGCTACCTAACACTGTCTGCATAGAGAAATGACTTTAAAGTGCATTTACAGCTTACAAAAAAGAAGTGCTAAATTACATTTAAAAAATGGGATATAACCTTTGATATAATAGTTTAAGTAGTGTAAATATTAGACATAAGTAGTTTCAGTTAAAATGTATACTCATTATTCTACTGGCATAATCATTGAGTTGCTTTTAAGTATGTCTATGAGCAAGGTACACAAACATTTCTCTTTTTTTTTCTCTCTCTTCAGTTGATGGCACTGGTTAATTATTAACATATGAGTTCACAATGATGTGTTTACATGGCTTTTGACAGTGCAGTGTTAAATGAAGATTCCAATACATTTAAAGAACCACAGTTAGCTGCTGTTAGCAAGAATAAGGCAAATGTTGAATTTTAAAGTGCTGCCCTCTTTAAATGTTTAAAATGTATAATCATTATTCTGCTGACATAACCATTGAGTTACTTTTAAATGTATCTATTAGCAAAGTATAAAAACATTTTTTTTCTCTGTTCAAGTAGATGGCACTGGTTAATTATTAATATATGAGTACACAATGATGGATCTATATGGCTTTTGCCAGTGCAATGTTAAATGAAGTTCCAATACATTTTAAAGAACAACAGTTGGTTGCTGTTAGTAAGAATTAGGCAAATGTTGTTGAATTTTAAAGTGCTGCCTTCTTTAAATGTTTAAAATACATAATCATTATTCTACTGCCATAACCATTGAGTTACCTTTAAAGGTGTCTATGAGCAAGGTACAAAAACATTTTCCTTTTTTCCCCCCGTTTGTTCATTAGATGGCACTGGTTAATGAGTTCACAATGATTGCCTGTATGGTTTCAAGTACATTTTAAAGAACCACAGTTAGTTGCTGTTAGCAAGAATAATGCAAATAATGTTGAATTTTTAAAATGATGCCTTTTTTAAATATGCATATATTGTACTTGGTTTTTGAAAATATTGTTTTCTTAACTCTAATAAATCTTGAAATGTTAAGAATTATAATATGTTACTGTTACTACAAAACTTTTTATAAAAGCTACTTTTCTTTTCTCTCTATATAATATCCAAGGGTACAATTACTATAATATTTTAAGAAGTCTGAAAATGAATATGCAGTATATAAATAATAAAAGGAGCGAGATGGGCACAGTCTGTTAGAGGATGACTGTTCGCATTTGGAACAGTATGGGTATTATTGACATCCCTCTGATATATATTTTCTCGTTGTTAAAAATAATAGTTTCTTAACTCATGCACATTTACAAATACAGAGGGATGGGTGGTTAGGCACCTATTTAGAAGTCCCCATTTATTCTTAAGATAAATACAGTAACAGAAAAAGTTTATAACTGTATTTTTGTGCATCAACTAATGAGAAACTTCAACAATATTAATAAAAATGATAACCATAGACTCTTGGAATGTTAAAGGGATGGTAGATAAAAAGAAAAGAAATTTAATCATGCACCTTACATACCAAACTAAGGCTGATATAACTTTCTTGCAAGAAACTCACTTAGATGACCAACTTTGGGTTAGGGAAAGGAAAAGAAAATGGGTTAAAACAATAGTTGCTGCAAATTATAGTTCTTTGTCCAGGGGAATGGCCATTATAGTAAATAAATCCTTCCAAGGAGAGATTGCTTTCTACAAAGCTGACTCAAAGGGAAGATGGGTATTATTTACTACTGAATATCATACTTTAAACAAACCATTACTCTTTCTTAATATATATATAGCCCCTGCTCAAATCAACAGCTCTTCATTTATGAAATCTTTAATATATTAGCCAAATACCCAAATCATCTGTTTATTGTAGGTGTGGACTGGAATGCTTTACTAAATCTAGATAAGGATAGATCGCATAATAAAAACAGACAGTCACAATCTACCACTACAGCACTTGAGGAATTACAAAATACATTTGAACTAGTTGACCCTTATGTTAAATTTCAGTATGATAAAACAATATCAAGATTCACTTTCTTTTCAGCCACTCATAAAACTTGGTCCAGGATAGATGCTTTTCTAATTTCCCTTGCTTTCCTATCTAACAAATTAAATTATGCTGTATCATCTAGAACTCTTTCAGATCATTCCAAAATTAGACTTTTAATAAACTTTCAAGCTCATAAACAAAATATTTCCTATTTCAATACCTGGACGTTAAATCCTAAAATTATACAAAACCAAGAAACTACACAAGAAATTCAGAATGTGCTAGCCCAACTTCAAAATGATTTTATAACCGATCGAATTTCATATGACATACAGTGGGCGGCTACCAAGGTGGTCATCAGGGGTGGTATTATTCAAAAATCTGCATGGCTCAAAAAAAGTATAACAATCTTAAGAACGAACTAGAGTGTCAAATAAACACTGCTGAACTAGAACTTCAGGAAAAATATTCTAAAGAACTTGATGAAAAAATAGATTGGCAAAAAACAATTACACAAACGCTATTTAGAAAATATCTCCTTCTTAGAATTAAGGTCAATATATCAATATTCAGAATGGGCTCAAACACCATCAAAATTCCTAGATAGACTAATTAACATAAAAAGTAGACCTCCTAGGATCAAAGAAATAAAATATGAAGGACAGGTGAAATATAAAGATCAAGATATAGTGGACGCTTTTGAAGATATAAGAAATTACACAATATATCCTTATCTACATACAGATTTGAGGATTTTATACATAATATAAACTTTCCACAAATTACAGAAGATCAAAGGAAACTCTTAAAATCACCGTTACATTTAAGAGAGATAAAAGCTGCAATAAACCAACTAAAATTAGATAAATCCCCTGTGCCTGATCGATACACGTTGGATTTTTATAAGCTATTCATGGAACCTATCTCCAAAGTGTTATTAAAAGTTTTCAACTATATAATACAATATGGTATAACAGACAAATACTTAAATAACTCCAAGACAGTGTTGATTCCTAAACCGCATTCTGACCCAACAGATCCAGCAAATTATAGACCAATAGCCCTCATAAACACTGATCTTAAGATATTAGCCCATGTTATAGCAAATAGACTTAAGAATATACTCACCTCTATTATTTCCCAATAACAAATGGGCTTTATGACAAACAGGCAAACAAGTGACAACACCCTCCTTTTAGATACCATTGTAAGACTACTTAATAGGGATAAATGCCCCAGATATGCCCTTACAGTAGATGCTACTAAAGCTTTTGATAGAGTAAACTTACACTTTCTCTTTAATATACTGCCTTTATATGGTTTTCCTCAAGAATTCATTAAAATGATCCAGGTTCTGTATCAGAAAGCTTCTACCACTATACAGGTAAATAAACTTATAACTAACCCTATACTCTTATCCAATGGTACAAGACAAGGATGTCCTCTTTCACCATACCTATTTAATCTTTATCTAGAACCCCTCCTCCTGTTTATTTCACAAAAACCTTTCATCATATTCCCAGAATCCACAATACAAATCTTATATACTCGGCCTTTGCTGATGACTTAAATATATACTTCCAACTCCCCACTACTGACCTCCCAAAAATACGTAGTTATTGATGAGTTCTTGGTAGTTTCAAATTATAATTTAAATTTAAACAAGTCACACATATTTCCCCTCAGTCCTATAGGGCATAAAGAATTGTACATTCCTATGAGTGAGATCAAAATAAACAACCAGCTAAAATATCTAGGAATAATATTTACTTCAGACTTCAAAGATATTATAAACAATAACCTACTAACTACATGGACTAGTATTCAAAACAATATGGATAGGTGGAAGAACATTAATATGTCTCTACTGTCAAAAGCTAGTGTTGTCAAGATGAATTTTCTACCAAGAATACTCTTTGTTAAATGCTGCCTTTTCAAATATTCCCCAAAACTTCATCCTTGCCATGGAAAAAGCTATGTCAAGATTCTTATGGTATCCCAAATCTACCAGAATTAAATATGCAAAACTTGTACTCGCCAAAGATAAGGGGGGGGGGGTTGGGGTTACCTGATTTTAAGCTTTACTATAGTATAATTACTGTATACAGACTAATACAAATAATAAACCGTGACTCATATATAAATACTTGGACACCCCAGTGGACCAAAATCTGGTATGAACAGTTGAAATCCCTTGGCTGTAATATCAAATCCTTACCATTCTTGAATTTAAACCAGGCTAGCATATACACAAAGAATTTACACCCACTAATTAAAAACATGATTCTTACAACACAGAAACTATTTAAATCACTGCAATTAGCTGACGCTTTTGCCCTTATACAACTGTTGCACCTAAATCCTAATTTACTAATAAATAATAAACCAGTAAATCTAACAAACTGCCCCCTGATAAAAGACTACACAATATGGGATATATACCAATGGAAAGACTCTAGCACGGGGCAAATGAGACTTGAACTCAAACTTCCTATGAAATATAGTATTATCCTTAACCAACTTCATCATCTTATAAATGCTAAATTCTCACAAATACACACTGACTTACAGAACATAGATTTAGTTAAATTAATACTTGAAAATCTTGCAATTAAAGGGAAAACAATTTCTAGGACTTATAAAATTGTAATGAGTGCAAAACATCAACATTCTTTATTATTTTCAAACTATTGGCAAATGAAAAATCAATCACTGACTGAAGAAAATAAGAAACTAGCCATTGAAAATACAATCAAATTCATTCCTTTCAAAAAGCTGTTATATACACAAATATGGTAAATAATCTATATTATACCTTATCTAAATTAAATAAATTCAGTCATAACTTTTCACCTATATGTCCCCATTGTCTGGATCAAACAGTTGATATTTTACATGTCATGTGGAGCTGTACTAAGATACACAACTTATAGTGTTCCTTGAGAGTAAGATTAGAGAAGATGGGATATGAAAAATCAACCCTTACTTGGGAGACAGCTATATTGTACATTAATATCAATCAACTCCCAAAAATATTAAAACATGTCTTTATTACGGTGTGCCCTTATTAAATTCTTTATTACAAAGAATTGGAATGTCATGTCACCAATTACATGGGAAAATTTTAGCAATCTTGCTATCAAATATATCTCATCTTACAAATTAATTTATTCAAAAACAAAAATGCTATTACCAAAAATATTGGGGTTACTTGCTAGATATAATTCTTGACAAAATTTGCCTACAAATTGTCATGAAAAGCTAACCTTTAAATAAGAAATGAATGAAGTATAACCAGTCTTTCTTGCATAGTCTCCCTTTTCTTAGTATATGTGTAACTAGATATTTTCCCTAAACATACAAATAAATGGTTAAATTTCTATTTTTACTTTATATATAGACTATCCCCATTCTAACTATCCCTTATGAGACCAAATGAACATAAGAATTCTCATACTTTACTTGATGATGTAGTGACTTCTTGTGTATATATTATATACTATATATAAAATTTTCTCGGAATGAGATTGTTGTCCGTTTTCTTTAGATAGGTATTTGTATTGTTTATTTGTGTTTTTGAGTTACCATATTGTTATTTGAAAAAAGAAAATTGAAATAGATTTTGGAAAAAAAAAAAATAACCAGTTCCTCAGAACAACAGTATGCTGCCAGATAATTTCAAGTCTGTGCAAAACCGAAAGCAGAATACATAGAACAATTTTCTCATAAAAGGAGCAGAATAACTGTTTCATCATTATCTTGCTTAAACATAACAGAGGATTATATTTCACATTTGGTGTACATTTTGGACCTTGTCACTGAACAGGTGCTTGAATTTGTCATTTTCTATAAGTTTTATTTATTTTGCCAATAGATTAACTGGATTATTGGGGACCTTTTTAGTCACAACCATTTTACATTAAAATTTCAAGCAAATATACAAGGTCCACAAAACAGTCCGTTTAAAATGAATAACTTGAATTGGAAAAGCAGCAACAGGCAATTTTAATAGAATTAATTAGTAGTTAGAAATGGGTCTATATTAGATGAACGAAAGTTCATCTTAGTGAATGCTCACATGAGTGAAAATCCAGGAACTCGAAACTGCAATTGTGGGGGGCTGTGCCCCCCACACCCCCGCTAAATATATATTCCAACTCCATGATAGCACTACAGTGAGGAAAGGGCAAATGCTCCCATCTTCACTGTACCGTGATCTGACAATTGCGGTTTCTAGTTCTGCAATTTTCACTCGTGAGCGTTTGCCAAGTTGAACTTTCATTCATCTAATATATACCCCTTAGAAATCACATGAGAAATATTGTGCTCCAGTGAATGCAGTCCTGCAGCAGTAAGTAAAGCACAGATTAAGACAGAAAAATTAAGCATTTAAGTAACAAAGCCAATGTGGTTGTACAGAGTTTTATTTCTGATGTAGAAGTCTTTGTGATCTTTGCTTGCACTGCCCGCTGACAATTGGATCTTTTCTCTGTCAGTGAGGCCATTTTCCTACATCAGTGGATAAGACCCAACAGGAAGCCATCAGGGGTCATTTGAACTTTTTCAGATTTCTCAGTAGCTGTATCTCTGCATGCATTCAACAAAGCACTGGACAGGGGTAGGGCATGCAGTGGGCTGCCCATGGAGGACATCATCTCACTTTTGTAAGGCCCATTTCCACAAAGTAGCCTTGCCCCTCCCCTTCCACCACAAGCTGTAGTCTCTTTAATCTCTACCAGGGAGATCACACTCCTCCTGTGTGCCTCCAAGTGTATGCAAACCCATCCCCTCAGAAGAGAGTGGACCATGGATTTTTGCTCCCCTCCTCTCTGTCTGACTCCTTCAAAGCAAAGGCCACTATTTGAATCTGTCACTTGGAGTGCAAGTCAGGATGCTATCTCTGTGTGTCAGGGAGCCAAGCTTCTTGAGCTAAAACTCTAAGATGACAAGAGTTTGGAGGCTAGAAAGGGCAGCTGAGGAATAATCCTAATTAGTGAATTCTGTATTTTGGGGGTAAGATAGTGTATTGTTATTGTATGAAGGAAATTAGAGGGTAACACGAGGTTAATGGCAGAGGAATATAATACCGAAGTAGTCTGTTGATTGATAGCAGAGAGGTGAAGTAAAGGCTTGGCAGTACTCCAGGTGAGCCTTTTTGAGTGTGTATCTTTAACGTCCAGTGGGTGTGACGTGAGCCTTAAAAAATGACATTATCACTTTACAGTTCAAATAAATATTCATACCTCTGGAACCATAAGTGTTATTAGAAAACTGTAAATGGTAAATTAGGATAAATTAATCTTTACATTGGTGGCATTCATTCAGTTCAATGCTTTAAACTAGATTTTAAAACTCAAAATAAAGGCAGAGGCAGTGCATACTAATTTTGTAATGTGTTATAAACAGCTTATGATATCTCAGTAACTATTCAAGACCCATACTGCTAGCAGGATTTTCTTCATGCAGCTTTCATGGGTCTAGATCACAAAATCAAAACGGCTAAACACTGAATGCCATTTCATCGACCAATAAATAGCAAACTACAAGTTACGCAAACGGCCAGATCATCAATTTTTTTTCCCAGGGAAAAAAATTGGTAGCCCAACCAGACCCGACACACCAATTCAAACATTACAAAGTAGGGGGCTTCGCCCCTCACACCCCCCTAACTAAATATACCAACTCCAAGATTGCACTACAGTGGGGGAAAGGGCAAATTCACGGCGACTGTCAAGCAATTTTCTTTTCCCTAGGAAAAAAAAAAATCAGTGATCTGGCCATTCACGTAACTTGTAGTTCACTATTTATTGGTCAGTGAAATGGCTTACGGAGTTTAGCCATTTTGATTCCGTGATATAGAGCCACTTCCATATGAGGCTCTGCAGTTCTGTACGTGTTACCTGAATGTTGAGATATTTAGAGAAATATGAAAGTTTTACAATACAAGTAAACAGTATGTAAATAATCGGTTTCTCTTTAGCTGCATTAGAAAGAGGTCAAATGTCAGTACAATTGTTTGCTATCATGTATACTTTAAGATGGTATCTTCTGATACGTTATATTTATAGCATGATTTTGGAATAATGCTGTTATGAACAAGCAATATTTGACACCTAGAGTTGTCAGTAGACGTCTACAAAAACACGTGGAGGCACACTGTGCTGTAATGAGTTAAGGTGCTAATGAGGAAAGTGGTATGGCAGTTAATCAAGAGCCAGTCTGCATGTATAATTGATGGCAATGCTAATGAGGAAGGTGGTTTGGAAGTGAACAAGAGCGAATCTGCATGTATGATTTTAAGTGTCTTCTGCCTGCACCTACATTAAACCATCAGATGTGATTTTGAGCAGTTTGAATTTTTTTCTAGGTAACAAGTAAATGTGATGCCTAATATGAGCAGACAGTTAAGTTGGGAAAAATACTCATTGCTAATTGTGAGCTGACCCTGCTTGACCCGTCAGCTTCTTACACTGGCCAGAGTGTAGAATGGCTAATGTCTTATTTGCCACCATAGGAATGTGGGTAGAGAAGATAAGGGCAGGATTAAGCCAGGCTCACAGATATTTCTAAGATTTCACCCTTTCCAGTGTACTTCCACCAATCCCTGTTATGTTCAATTTCTCTTTACATAGACAGGTATTTGTGCATTTCAAAAAACATCACTTTTGAGTTTTCTCAGTTTGCAAGTCTGACACCTCTTAGTTGCACTAATGTTAACTGGGTTTCCTATAGATTTAGGGATGGTACTGGATTCACAGATAAGTGTCATCTGCATATAGGATGATATAACTGATCTTGAGATAACTGCATTAATATACATTGTAAGGAGCGATGGCCCAAGGACTGAGCCTTGTGTGGCATCTAACATTATGTTTGTAATGAGACTTCATGTGTCAGTAGAATGTTTTAAAGTATCTGTTGTCCAGGTAGTTAAAGGAGCAGTTAAGGCAGGTAGAGTTTTTAATGAGTAGGAGGTACTCATCATCGTCAGAAGACGTAGAAGGGGTCAGGGAAAATAGTCACAGTAAGGTTCCAAATATCCATTGCATGTGAAAATGCATTTGTCAAAAAATGAGAGAGATTGCACTTTTTTTTCTAAAGCTCTGCTGATGCCTTGAGAGAGTAGGCCATAGCCTTCAGTGTTGTTCTGTAGCTTTGAGGTTGCAACCTTCTGCAAGAGTTTAGCTAGAAAAGACAGGTGGAGTCCTGGTTATAATTTGGAACCCCATTTAAGAATTACATTGTTTACATTTTTCAAGGTACTTGAATAAAACATTGGAAAGTAGTAAAGGTGTGCCTTAATGAGGTGGCAGTGAAAGTATAATGCAGCCTTGTAAATTCAGGGTATAAGCAATCAGAGCAGCTTTACCATAGGTTTATATTTCTTTATATCACAGATTGATATTTTGGACAGTGGAACTGGTTGATAAATTTGTCTGTCTCTTAGCCAGAGGTGGAAGGGGGCTGAAGTATCAAAAGAGGAAGCAAAAAGAAATACTGAGCACATATTTTCATTATATGTTTAGACACATCTCTTGTCCATTTACTATTCTTGAACTGGGATGATTGATTGGATATCACAGCCAAGTTGTAGATCTCATTCCAGAAACTTGCAAGACTTTCCAAGAGCTTCCTGGTATTTCTTGAGAAATTGTGCCTTCACTTGTTTGATACACGTTTGCAATGGGTGATGATTTAGTTCAACGTCATAAGTATTCATGATTTCTGGGACTTTTGCTTTAGAAGGCTGACATGTCCAGTCAGATTTCAGGATGAAAACCCTACCCTTTCCAGGTGTGATGACCACCCTTCACTCTGGGTTGTTAGCTTATTTCCAGTATAAAATTGTCATCTGCCCATGCCAAATTAGTTCTTCCTTGCTGCAGCTTGCAGTATCTGATTTGCATTTCCACATCCTTTCTCCAGTGTAGTTGATTCTGCTTCAGACAAGATAAGTATACTATTGGGGAAAAACATTTTCCTTTTTCTAGTGTTTTTTATTATTGGGTTTTGTGTAGTTAAAATATATTTATTTGTCAATGTTGGCCATTCATCACGACTTAAGGTAGGTACTTCTGTGGAAGAGAAATCCCCCACAAAGCTTTCCCTATTTTTTTTTCCTTGGGGCCTGAGCGCAATGCTCAGAATTGAACCCTCAAACGTAGATTGCATTCCGTTTACCATTATTGGAAGGAAGATGGTCGAAGACCTTTAACTGGCCCACAGTCTAATGTGCATGGTTCATTCTCTGCATCAGATGGCCTTCTAAAGAATAAGCAGGGAAGGCAGAAAAGGATGTGGGTGACATGACACAGGCATCTGTCTTCATGGTTTGACCCAGGCATGTTTGCCTTAAGAAACTTTCACATTCCCCTGACTTATATACTTCATCCAGAGGCATTTGATGAAGCTCCTTTGGAGGCCATCATGTCAAAAAAGCCCTGCCCATTCTGGTGGGAGGGGGAGAACAGTCTTCCATGGAAGACCAACCACTGGGCACATATTGCCAAAGCAAATTTCACTCCTCAGGAAGGAAGATAGGAGTTCCACTGTCCTTTGTAAGGAGGACATTGCATGCTGTGATGTGAAAGGCCAGCATTTCCTTCATAGGCTTAGACTTCCAAAGTGGAACGCCAAGCAAATGTTTTTTTCTAAAGCCCTGCTGATGCCTTGAGAGTAGGCCATAAACTTCATTGTTCTGTACCTATGATGTTGCAACCTTCTGCAAGTCCAAGCTCCCTGTAGACATCTTGTTCACAGACATCAAGTGGGTCTTTTCCTACTTATCTACCACAGGCGCTTCCTGAGCAATGGCTTACCCTGACACAATTTTTTTTACAAGCTTTACAAAGCCCACATCCAAATTCAAATCCATCTGGTTCTAAAGTCCCATCTGGAGAAATGGAAAACACTGTCCTGTTAATGTAGAAGCTGACTCCTTGGGGATTGAAGGAGAAGACTTGGATCACTCTTATTAGATGTCTTTCTCCTTAGGTTATGACACTGACAAAGAAGACTATTTCTTCTCTCTCCCACAGAGGTAAACTCTTGGCAAAATGGAGTACTTCAGATGGGAAGGAAAGGAAACATAAAATGTACAACAGAGGTATTCTGACATACTGGGCCTGGATGCCCATAAGGCTGTTTTATAGTTAGTCCTCCTGTCTTGAGATATTTGGAGGATAACTTTCTTGCAGCTTCCCAGGCGCCAAACAGCCAGATCCTTGCTCCCAAGAAACTGTACAGGCTTTATTGGATCCAAGAGTCCCATAAATACCTCAATAATTCTCTAATGGATCCAATTGCTACCCATGGATGCAGAAAAGGGATCCAGATTGGTTCCTGCACATAGTACCCTCCCAAATAAAGAAAGCAACGTGCTAGTCACATTTGGGAAGAAAGTTTATACAACTGTTAGTTGGACCTTGAGGACTATGTCAAACTGATATTACCAAGGTTCAAATAGCACTGTTAAACCATTTGAGAGAAAAAGGTAGGGGAGGTGTCTGATGGGGACTCTAGGTCAGAACTGATGGAACTTACCTAGACTGCCAGTCAGATAGCAAAGCAGTTAATTAAATGTGGATATGATGCTGTGGATGCAGCATCCAGGATGACAGCTACCGATTCTATAATCAGAAGCCATGCCTGGCCAAGACTACAACCTCTACCAGAGAGTGGCATGTAGCTCCTCAAAGCATCAGACAAGGAGCTGCTCTTTAGGAGCCTTACAAGTTAAGTGTTTTGGAAAATGGAGGAAAGGGGAAATGTTTTCCCACTCTCAACAAAGGGAACACATCAGTGTAAGAGAGATGAGGGTGCTGCTGCTAGCCATTCAGACCTTTCATCCTCTCTTCCTCCCAGGACTTTTAAAGCTGTTCAGACAATATGACTGTCTTCTGGTATGTGAACAAATGGGAGAACCAAATCCTACCTGTTGTGCAGGCTGGCATTCCACTTTTGGGAGCTGGTAGTCCTATATCAGATGACTCTTCAGGCAGTATGCAGGCTAGCACTTCAGTTTTGTGAGCTGGTAGTCCTATATCGGATGACTCTTCAGGCAGTGTACATTTCTTCCAACCAAAATTGTGTGGCAGACACCTTCAGCAGGTCCCTAACACAGTCCTACAAATAGATGCTTCAAAGGGATGTGTTTCTGGACATTGTTCACTGGTGAGGTATGCCGCAAGTACATCTCTCGGCCTCCAACATGAACAGACAACTTCCACAATTTTGTGCCAGAGTCCCACACACTCTGGTCTGAAAGGTAGATTCCCCTTTCATTCTCTTGGAAAGGGGTGTTCCTGTATGCATCCCCCCTTCTGATTATTCAGAAAGTCCTGTTCCAAATTCAGCAGAACAAACCAAAAATCTTGCTGGTGATTCACTTTTGGCCAAGACAGCATTGGTTCCCTCTTCTGCATTTAGCCAAGGGCAATCACCACAAGTTACCTCACAGGGTGGACGGCCTCATACAAGACAAAGGAACTCATATATCCCCCACTTGTCTACCCTGCAGTTGACTCTGTGGGTGATAGGGTTTTAATTCTTTTCAGCGCCTGTTTCCTGAGGGTGTGCTAAGGGTTCTTTAGGAGGCCAGGAAACCCAATACCAGAAAAATCTTACCTATCCAAGTGGAAGGGATTTTCACTTTGGTGTCTCTCACATAACTAGGATCCACTATCAGTGGAAGTTCCCTTGGTTCTATACTGTTTGTGTGAATTGCTCAATGCTGGCTTGGCCTACTGTTCAGTGAAGGCCCATATGTCAGCTATTTCTACTAGCAGATTTGAGGTTACTGAATTTCTTAAAGGCATCCTTCACATTAAACCTCCCAGGAAACCTGTCCCTCCTCCCAGATATCTTAATTTTGTACTCAGAAAGCTGACCCCCCCCCTTTGATCCAGCTTCATCAGCATCCCTGCAACATTGCTCCTGGAAAACTGTACTTCTCCTAGCTATTACTTCAGCTAGACGTGTCTGAGCTCCAGGCCCTAATGGCCTGTCCTCTCTTTTTGGTTTTCCATAAAGATAGGGTGTCCTTGCATATACTAATCCTTCCTTTATGACCATCATAGTCAACGAATTGTCACTCAGCCAATCCATTCATTTACCTACCTTCTTTTCTTCTGCACAAAATTCTAGTGAGAAGGTGTTGCACATTCTGGATGTGCATAGATAACTTAGATTTTTCTTAGACAAGACCATAGGAAATCATCCCAGCTTTTTGTCTCCTATATCCCAGGGCTCTGTTTCCAAGCAGACTATTTCTACTTGGATTTTTAAGGCTATTTCATTTTATGTGAAGCATGATAAGACTCTTACTTCTGTTGTAAAGGCCCATTCCACTAGGGCTGTATCTTCATCAGGTGCTTGCTTCAAGGGATTAGATACTAGCTCTATTCTTGAAGTGGCTACATGGACTTCTGTGCATATCTTTAGTAAACATTACAAATTGGGTTTCATTTCTAAGTCTAGGGCAGGTTTTGCCAGAGCCATGGCTTTCTGGAGAGCTCAATTGCTGCTTCCTCCACTCTCTCCTCATGAGCATTTGTACTCTCCTTCATGTAAAGAATACTGCAATGGATGAACAGAAGGACATAGAATAGTTGTGTAAAATCTTGCCGTAACAATAGATGTCCTTCTCTTCTGTGTTGCAGTATGCCAACCCTCCACTCTTTCCCCCTGGTTATTTGGTTCTTTCCATGGATGATCATACCCTACCTTCCTTAGGATGGCTTTCCTGCAGGGACATTCAGATGTTCTTCATGTTTCACTGTTGCAGTCATTACATTTGGGTAATCTGCTGGCAGGTTGCCCTAAGTTGGCTTTATTAGCAAAGTCTTGTGTCCTGAGTTGGTTGTTGTCCCTTCTTCCATGACGTCAGGTCATCAGGGGTATAAAACATGCAGCCGACGCCATTACATCAGTCTTTCTTGCCGTGCAGTGCCCGAAGCAGAAGCAGTTCGCAAGTGCCGGTCGGCTGACTACTGAAATTTTCATTTTCGAGTTTCAGAACCGAAGTCTTCAACTTAAAGCTAAGTACCCTGTTGGGGAAACTTTTTCTTGCTCCTTACTGATGTCAGTAAAAGTTAATAACTGCATTACTTGTGGAAAGCAAATACCTCATAAAGATTTTCATTCGTACTGTATTCCTTGCCTAGGCCCTGACCACGACATACCTTGCTGTTGGTTTTGTGCTTTATTTAATCAGCGTACTATCCGTCATCGGTATATTTTTGCCTCTAAATATTTCGGTTCTCTGTTTAATTATCCAGAAATGTCGTCAGTTAGCCATCTGACTACCGGGATTCTGAAAAAACGCAAAGATAAAGACAGAGACAGGCCGCCGAGTTCCAAAACTGCCAACGATGCTTCTCCTAAGCCAGTCGCCAGTACTCAGTGAGGTGCTTTTGCAGCCCCTGATACCCACTATTTCTGATTCGCAGGCCTCTACTGAGACCATTTGGAGTCCGGTATGCCGCGAGATACTTCAGCTATGGAATCTGCGGATGTCTCTACCTTGGATGGGTCCGGAGCCGCTGTGCAGGCACTGGCTTCTGAGGGTGTATTCAGGCCTACAGACTTGCATATTAAATCAACACCTCCTTCATTACTAAGGCCTAAATCTCGATCCATGTATAAAAAACTGATGCCCAGGCCACATGCTCAGGCCCCTATGCCTAAAAACAAATGATAAAAATGGATGAAGATCTTATTACTCTAATCAGGGGTAGTCAATCCCCCCCCCCCCCCTCAAAGAGGCCTAGGGCTGAGCTTGATTATGAATCTTCAGATCAGGATTCTGTTTCTTCTGACTCTTCTGATGACCTGGATTTGTTCATACCTACTTATGAGGATTCTGATGCAGAGGATTCCATTCCATCTGCTTCCCCTCCTGAGGATTTTTCTTTTGGGGAAACTTTATATACTTTAAGGGAGGATTTCCACTGGAAAAGCCAGGAATTTTCTGATTCAAAAAAGAGGCTTAGGGATTTCCTCCTTCTACCTCAGCATACGCCTTTGGCTATACCTCCTGTGCTAGACATTGTTGATGATGTGTTCTCGGAATCCAGTTTGGCCCCTGATTCCCTGCCTCCTGCTCCTAGTAAACCTGACAGATACTACAGGGTTCCTGAGTCCCACAAGTTCCTTTTCAAAAATCCTGTTGCAGATCCAGAGACTATTTCTCAGGGGCACAAGGGCATTAAGGCTTCTACTGCTAAAAATCCTACCCCTTCTGATAAAGACTCCAGGGCACTGGATAGATGGGGTAAAAAGGTTTATTCTTCTGCAACCTTGGCAATCGGAGCTTTAAACTACCAATTTCATATGTTAAAATATCAACAACATATTATTGGACTGCTTAAACAGAAAATTATGTTAATTCCTGACTGTGTGGAAAATCAAGATTTACAGGACTTAATGCATTCTGCTGAACAAGTTGGAAAACATACTTTACAATGTGGTTTTGATTCTTTAGAGGCCTCTTGCAAGGCTGCTGTTACTTGGTCTGTGCTTGGCTTAAGGAGCAATCTTTGCCTGAGTATGTTAAAGCTAAATTGTTGGATGCTCCTTTAAATCAGGACCACCTGTTTGGCAACAAGGCTGAAGAAGTTCTTAAAAAGATGGAAGATAAAGCTAAGTCTATGCAAATTGTTAAAGATTTTTTTTACAAGTGCAACCTCCGGGATTTAGTAGGCACTGGCCTACTAAGAATTGGTCCTTTCCAGTCCCTTCCAGGTCCTCTCAAGCCAAACCCAGACACAGCAAAAACCCCAGGTTTCAGTCCCAGGGGACTCTCAGAACTAAGCAGTGGGGGGCTTCCACTTCCATATCTGGAAATAACAAGACACCCCACCTATGGTAAACAGTCTCAATGACTTCCTTTTAAAATTCCCAAGCATTTATCTTTTGATCGCCCCTTTGGGGGGAAAGATTGCTGTCATGCAAAGAACTGGGAACTCATAGCCCAGGACAAATGGGTTTTAAATATAGTGTCCCAGGGATACAGATTTCATTTCCACACGTTGCCAACACGAAATGGGTGGCTAGACCTCCCCACCAATCAGTGGGCAGAGGCTCAAACACAAGTACTTTCCCTCTTAAGCATGGGGGCTATTCAACTAGTATCAGAAGAGGAAAAGGGACAAGGTTTCTACTCCAGACTTTTTCTGGTACCCAGAAAAGACAAATCATGGTGTCCAATCCTGGACCTGTCTACTCTAAACACCTTTCTGGAGATTTCAAAATTCAGGATGATGACTCTTCACCAATTACTTCCTATGCTAGGCAAAGACACCTGGTTGGCAACACTAGATTTAAAAGAAGCATACCTGCACATCCCAATCAGGGAATCTTGCAGAAGTTACCTACGCTTCAAAGCAGGCTACTCGCATTATCAGTTCTCTGCACTGCCCTTTGGCTTGTCTACTGTGCCCAGGGTATTCACAAAGTGCCTGGCGCCAGTTATTGCATTTTGCAGGCAAAGAAATATTCAAATATATCCATACCTGGATGATTGTCTAATTCAGGCAGAAAACCAGGGCATACTTTTAAATAATCTGGCATTTGCAAAAAGGGTTCTAACTTGTCTGGGGTACACCATAAATGAGAAGAAATCACAACTGGTACCCTGTTAACAAATTGGGTTCATGGGTGCAAGCTTGAATACCACTGCCCAGATGGCTTTCCTCACTCCAGAAAAGCAAATTCATTTAGTAACCTACTTCAAACAAGTGGCCACAAAAACCATGCTATCTGCAAGACAAATGCTGCAAGCCTTGGGGTTCATGACCTCCTGCATTCTTCTAATTCCATATGGAAGACTGCATATGAGGAAACTACAGTGTTATCTAAAAAGTCTATGGAGTCAACATTATCACAGCCTGGAAACAATGATTCCTATTATACCTTGCCTATGCCTGGAGTTCTTCTGGTGGGCAGAGGCCTGCCACCAAAACAAGGGACTACCATTCACACTACCCCCCCCCCTAAGCAATGTTAGCTGTACAGAATGCTCTGACGGCCTTTAAGGACTACATTCTTCCAGGACAAATAATGGTAAAGATGGACAACACCACAGTTATGTGGTACATAAACAAGCAGGGGGGTACTCATTCCTACCCCCTCTGCAGACTAGCCATAGCATTGTGGAACACAGCCTTGAGCTACCAAGTGCACCTACAAGCTCAATTCCTGCCAGGAAAATTGAATACACTGGCAGATGGACTAAGCAGAAACCTCATGGACCCACACAAGTGGAAACTGGAACCAAGGATTTTCAACATGTTGGCAAGCAAATGGAGGAGCCCAGACATAGATCTATTTGCCTCCCCCCAGAACTACCAGTTGGACAAGTTTTGCACAAGGACTCCCCCCAAAAAGCCTGGAAAGTGGATGCTCTGTCCTTCGGCTGGAAAAACCTATCAGTCTATGCCCCCCCCCCCCCCCCGCCGCTATCTCTGCTCTCCAAAGTTCTACTAAAAATCAAACAGGACAAACCAAGGATGATCCTGATTGCTCCAGACTGGCTGCGCCAACACTGGTACCCCTCCTGCGCAGTGTGTCACAGTTATCTCCTTGGCACCTGCCTCAGACCCCTTCCCTGCTGTCTCAGCAGGAGAACCAAATTCTGCACCCTCAGCTTCCAACATTGAAACCTGCAGCCTGGCTAATCACTTAATTTCACCCTTATCATCCCTCAGCAAACCTGTGATGGATGTCATCTTGGAGGAAAGGAGACCTTCTTATGCTGACAAATGGAAAAGATTCTGTGCCTGGAACCAATCTCAAGGAATGAGCACAGCAGCACCCAATTTACCTCAGACTTTGCAATACTTAACAAGGGCCCGTCTTTTTCCTCCATTAAAACCATTTCAGCTCATTATAACACAGATCCTCCCCTCTTCTCTCATCCTCTGCTCAAGCAGTATCTCAGAGGGGCAAACTACTTGAGACCACCCAGGAGAGCTCCAACCCCTGCCTGGGACATTAACTTTGTATTGGAGAAACTCACTCTACCTCCTTTCAAGCTAGCTGCTACTGCAGACAAAATTTCTTTCTTGGAAAACAGCCTTCCTTTTAGCAATCACTTCAGCTGGAAGGATATCTGAATTACAGGCCCTGATGGCAGTGGAGCCTTTCATCATTTTTCATGCGGACAGGGTGTCACTCAGGACCAATCCATCCTTCATACCCAAGGTGGTATCCAGTGTGGCTCTTAATCAGTCCATTCATTTTCCAACCTTCTTTCCCAATCCACAGAACAAAGGGGAACGGATTCTGCATTCCTTGGATGTGCACAGACAACTTAGATTCTACTTGGACAGGAATAAACCTCAAAGACAATCTGAACAACTGCTGGTAGCATTTGCTGCAGGGGCAGAGGGGAAGGCTAGTTCAAAACAAACCATTTCTAAATGGATAAGCCATTGCATTCATTTCTGCTATAAGCACCATGGAAAACCTATCCCCAGGGGATCAGATCTCACTGCATCAGGGCTGCATCTACTTCTGCCGCCTTTCTCAGAGGTGTCCCTACCAGGGACATCCTAGAAGCTGCTACCTGAAGTTCTGTACATACTTTCACCAAGCATTATCATTTGCCAGTTTTCTCTAAATCCAGAGCTGGTTTTGCCACTGCTGTCTTGCAGGGCCTTATAGCTGGCCCTAATGTTATATACACTCCTCCTCCCGACCATAGCTTTGGGAATCTACCCAAATGTAATGACTGCAACAGTGAAACACAAAGAACATAATACATTTGTGTACACTTACCATAAATGTAGATGTTTGAGTGTATTCACTGTTGCAGTCCTGATTACCCTCCCTACAGCCCCCTGACTACTTCTGGCTATACCTCTACTTTCCTTCACTATGTTTAAAAGCCTTTTTGGTGTATTTGCTTTTTGTTGGAGGTATACCTTTGTGTTTTTTATGTTTATTTGCACCCCATTAGGGGGGCACCTGACATCTGGGGCAAGAAAAACTGATGTAATGGTGTCGGTTGCATGGTTTATACCCCTGATGACCTGACGTCATGGAAGAAGGGACAGCAACCGATGCAGGACCCAAGACTTTGTTAATCAGGCCAACTGAGGGCAACCTGCCGGCAGATTACCCAAATGTAATGACTGCAACAGTGAATACACTCGAACATCTACATTTATGATGTGTACACAACTGTACTTTCTGAGGTAGGTGCATGTGTACATCACTTTTATGGCCAACATACAAGAGCAGCCTACATGCAGCATACTACACACCCTATAGTAGTGAATGACTTTTGCATACTGGCCAACAGACATATGGTTGCCTATGGCACAGAACTCCCTCATATAAAGAATACTGAAACAGAGAAGACAAGGACATCTATCATTATGGTAAGATTATTCACAACTGTTCTTTCAGTTTCTTTTCCCCCTTCCATGCAAGTGTTGATAGAAATTCTTCCTCTAAACCAGGGGCTTATCACAAGAAGAGTGATGGTAAGTCACTGAAGGGTAAAAAGGGACAGTACAAGACAAAAGGAACAGAGAGAAAACAAGGTCAAGTTCCAAAACACAAGTACATAAATATGGAAAACTCCCTCTGCTCTGGCACTTGAGAATCACAGAAGTGAAATGATAATTGCTCTTATTTGGGATCTGAACTTAAGACATTCAGCATACCTTGAGAATGTCACTGCTACTGGACCAACAAGAGCCTTTGGAATAATAAGTGTTGATGCTCTTCATAAGGATTACTGCTGCAGCAGAATGAGCTTATATGGGACATATCTTAAGTATATAGCAGACACCTAGCTTCAAAACCTTTCAGGGCATCCTCCACACACCCAAACCATTAGCTCAAGCTAAACTGACAAAAAGTCTGGTTTAAGTGCCAAGCCCTTCAGAGCATTCTTGCCACTGAAGAGACTGCTCCTCTCCAGGATTTCGAGGCTCAACAGTTGGCCAATGCTGTTCTATTGCTGGATAGATATATTCCCTTTGGGGGGAGATTATTTTACTTTTGGGGGCTTAGGTGAAATGTCAGCACTTGAAGTGCCAAGTGTGACATGCTGAAAAAATTAAAAATGAAGGAGAAGAGCGAATCTTGAGCACAGTTTTGTTTATTTATTTATAGGGGCAAGCTCCCCTTCACCCCAATGTGGGAGGCAAGCCTCTGAGCTTATATATACTAACTGAGATTGCCATACCGCTGAGAAAAGGGAATATTTTGAGAAATGGCCATCTCACACTTTATATATGCAAGTCCATTTTTCAGCCATTCAGTCTCCTTGTTTTAGGACTCACTGTAGTGGGTCCCAACATTTCAAGTGGTTACATTTAAAGTGCTTTTACTATGTTGTAATAGGGAAATAGTTACATTGTTACAACTTAAAAGTTTTACCAGCTTGCTACCAGGCTTCTCCAAGAATCTGGCACCTCCACTGTCTTTACCATGTAACAACCTAGTTGTTCCTCAGATGTCCTTTCTTAGATCACTGTCAAAGTATTCCAAACTGTAGGGTTATCATACCAAGTAAACATGATATCTGGCTGGGATACTAAAGCCAAAATGTTCCATGAAGCCCTTCATCTGATGTATGACCTCAGCCTTTGGGGGTAAGGATACATTATCAGACTTATGAATGTAAATCCGATGACTACCTTGCTGCCAGTCCTAACTCAGGTTTCACATCCATTGGTCTGTTCTACACATGGTTGGCCTTCACTGGTTCAGATCTGTTTTTATTAGTCACTAGTGTTTTCATACTTATTTGAGTGCCTCTTTCCATTTTTCTTACCAAATTTTTCCTTTCCTCAAACTCTCTTACCATCTGAGGTAATTCTTAATACCATTGCTGGTGTTCCTCCTTTCCCTTTTCTTTTTTTTCTTTCCCTTTGGTATCTGTTGTAAAAAAAAAA
The DNA here is from genome assembly GCF_019279795.1 of Protopterus annectens. Lineage (NCBI taxonomy): Eukaryota > Metazoa > Chordata > Ceratodontiformes > Protopteridae > Protopterus > Protopterus annectens. Next base: position 796,905,261 of record NC_056743.1, on the reverse strand, counting down.
AAAACAACTAAAACTAACCATTTATTGATATTTTCTATTTCCCTGTTCTCATTTGTTCAGCTGGTGTTCTCAGTTGTCTTTTGGTGTGATACTGCTGTTAAAGAACCATTGTTCCATTATGTCTGATAAAAAGGGAACAACGGGTTTCAAACAATGTGACCAATGTAGTAGGAAAATGCCAAACTCGGACAACCATCTATTTTGTGTTTACTGCCTGGGTGTTCCGCATTTGTCTGTTAAACCACCGTGCGGTATTTGTAAAGGCTTTAGCTCCTGTACTTTAAATGAGAGGAAAAATAAGCTAATCCTTAAGGGTATTTTGAAAACTCAGCTTTCAGAGGCTATTTCTGGGTTGGCGGGCTCTCCCCCTCCTAAAAAGGAACATAAACGAAGGAGCCATTCTGTTCCTTCTTCCTCTCATGGCACTGACTCACGATCTTTGGAACCAAAGGCTAAAATCCTGAAATTGGCTGCAACTACCTCGGCACCAGGGCCTCAACAACCCTCTACTGTGCCATCTTTGGTTCCAGGACCTCAACTAATTAGCTCAGTACCGTCCTCTGGAACATTGTCTCTAACACCAATCATGGCCACTGAACCATGCATGTCCTTATCTTCTGCTGCAGTTCTGACCTCCCTTTTGGCACCAACAATAGTACTCCCAACTCCGGTCACTTTGCCACTCCCTATACATATTACTGGTCTTGCGACCATGGTACCAAAAGGTGAAACAGCTCCTCAGACCTGAGATTCTCCCATGGGAGCTCCCTTTTTTGGGCAACAATGCAGCCCCTTCTTGGAGCGACCTGACTCTCCATTTGGGATATCAACCCGCTCCTCCAGGAGTGTTTCAGAATTCGATGTGGTGAGACTTGTGGATCAGCTCCTGATGGCCAGAGGAATCACAACTCCTCCTAAACCATCCCGCCCGGAGTCAAGGGATTTTCTCCACAGACTCTGGCATATACTCCTCCTTCGACTTCCTTGGAGGTATTGAAGCCCCTGACACTGATGCTTATCCCTGTGCCAGCTGCTTTGGTTCCATTGGTAGACATCACCATGGCTTCGGAGTCTGCCCTTTGGCCAACAACTCATTTGGAGCTGAGCCGTTTCTGGGATCATGACTGGGTTGTCAGCACCGTGACCTCTAGTACGGCACCTATTTTTTCTATGGTGCCATCTACTACAGCTCCAGTTGTCTTAACAGCACCAAGTCCTCTTGGGGCTCCTTTTCTGGGGGTGGGATTGTTGGAGCAGGGTGTGACCCCGGTTCTGAGGTTGTCGTTCTTGGTTCTGGGTGTCCAGCTCTCTTCGGGCAGGCCTGCCTTCCAGGTGATTGAGAGGGCCCTTGCCTCCATAGGTACACAGCTGGTTCCCTTGGCATCGGAGTGCCATATATACCCCCCTCTGGACCGCAGCTGGCAGAATCCACCACCCTGGGACATTGAGCACAAGAGCCTCAAGATACCCTACCACAGGGCACCATTTCTTTGGAGTCATCTTCAGATGTGCCTGCTGAGGAGGTACCACACAAGAGATCATGCAAAAGGAAGCATGTGGATTCCCCTGAGGAATCCCTTACTGAAGATACAGACTACGATGAAAGGGAGGGATCCCCATGGTTGCCCCCTGAGGATGTCTTCTTTGGAGACATACTGGAAATCTTAAAACAATGGAGTGGCTGGAAGTCCACCAACCCCTCCTCTGAGGAGTCTGTATTCTTCCAGGCTTTTCGTGCTCAACCCTCTACATCTTGGGTGACCCCGGCTGCAGAGGAACTAGTTCAGCTCATCATGCAGCATGCCTGGAAGAGTACTGACACCACTGAACTAATACCCTGGAGACCAGACAAAATTCTTTCCTGACAGTCCACATTGATCTAAAGGCTTACCGGTAGACGCTATGATGGTGGCGGCCACTAAGAAAGAACTTACCAAGGAGAGTCATGCTGTACATCCCCCGAGCAGGGAGTCTCAGGTGATTGACAGGCTGGGGAAGTGAGTGTTTTCTTCATCATCCTTTGCCATTCAGTCCTTGAATTACTTGGCACACTTTACTAAGCTCCACAGAGACCTAATCTCGGAACTCTCAGGAACTTTAGCAGGAGCGGTCTCTGATGAGGTGCATGACAAAGTCGCCTTGCAGCTTGCAACCCAGGAATCTATATCTAACTTGTCCATGCGGTTGATCTCTCACACTACCAAAGGGGTGGGTAGAGTGGCCAGTGTGATTTTACGGACCCTTTTAAGTCTTCCTTTCTCAATGCTCCAGTGGAAGCTTCTTCTCTCTTTGGTCCAAAAGTGAAAGATGCATTAGCCAGGTGTGAAAAGGATGGCAAGACCTTGTCGCTGTGGGTGTATGTTTTCCCACCCCCCCAATGATCCTACTCTAGGACTCAGAGGAGTGGAAAGATGTGGCACAAGAAATCCCAGGGTCCTTTCTGTGACACAGGTGGCAAGTTTACTCTATGGGACAGAGGAGAAACTCATCTGGAAGATGCCCCTTCAGAGGCAGAGGGGGTCCACGTAATCAGAGATCTAGAGATTAATTCTCTGGACAGTCCTATCAGTGCTCCTGAAGAGCAGCCTGATTGCTTACCTCTGGAAGCAGTCTGGAGATGCTTTTTTCTGCACCACCTTGCCTGGCGAATGATAACCACAGATTCTTGGGTGCAGACGATAATGGCCAGGGTTACCACATACCCCTCACTACTTGCCTGAGGCTGCTAAGGCACATTCCCGAAGTTCCACCTAGTCAAAGAGGAGCAGCAGCTCAAGAAATTCAAAATCTGCTCTTAAAAACAGTCATCCAAGCAGTCCTACCAGACCAAATAAAATCCAGATTTTATTCAAGGTTCTTTTTAGGGCCAAAAAAGACAGGGGACTGGAAGCCAAACTTGGTCCTCAGCATCCTAAACAAATTTGTCAAACAAACAAAATTCTGGATGGTCATGGTTTAGTCTACCCTACCCTTCCTGGAGAAAGATGATTGGATGTGCTCAATAGATCTTCAGGACGCATATTACCACATAAAAATGGACAAACACCCCAGAAGATTCCTTTGCTTCCAGCTGGGAGCCAATCACTACCAATTCTGAGCACTGCCCTTTGGACTTTCTACAGCCCCAGAGTGTTCACCAAATGCATGGAAGTGTGGTAACAGCTCACTTGAGACAACAAGGATTTAGGGTGTTTCCATATTTAGACAATTGGATTGTTACCGTCCCCACCAAGCATCTACTGGTTACAGCCTTACATTACACCCTAAAGTTAGCAAAATTCTTAGGGATCTCAATAAATGAGGAGAAATGCAAGTTGACTCCTTCTCAAACTCTGGAATTCGTAGGAGCAACCTTCAGTGCTCAATCTTGCCTATTCTCCCTCCCATGCCACAGATTAGAAAGACTGATGTCCCAACTCTGGGTGATACTAATTCTGGACAAAGTTACAGCTCCAGCAGACCTTCAGCTTCTAGGATCAATGGCATCATTGATTACAATAGTTCCCCTGGTGAGACTACACATGAGGCTTCTACAATGGCTTCTACTAACACAGTGGCCCCCTTTGAATCATCTGATGTAATTTCAGATCCACATAAACTGATCAAACAAGATTTATTTTGGTGCATGAAACCAGAAAAAGACCTATGGAATTTTCCATTCTCCCCCTCTCAGCCCAAGGCCATAGTGACCATGGACGCTTCCCTGATGGGGTGGGGAGCACTTCCAGGGAAAGACGGTCCAAGGCACTTGGTCCCCTGTGGAGGCCAATCTGCATATCAAGTTCTAGAATTGAGGGGCACTTGGTCCCCTGTGGAGGCCAATCTGCATATCAGTGTTCTAGAACTGAGGGTGATGCATCTAGTGTTGCAAGCATTTCAATCTGTCCTTCTATCAGGGACAGTTGCTAGCCAGTCCAACAACATGTCGGTGGTCTAGTATATCAACAAACAAGGGGGAACTAAGTCCTACCCGTTGTGTCTAGAGGCCATGAGAGTTTGCCAGTGGGCAATAGCTTCCAACCACTTTCTGATAGCAAAACACATTCCCGGGGATTCCAAACTGATTGTAGACAAACTGAGCAGATGCATGTTTCTACCTCACTAGTGCTCCCTCAATACAACCATAGTGGTGAAGATCTTCAGCCACTGGGACCAGCCTTGCTGCTACCTATTTGCCTCACCAGCAAATTACAAATGCAGCAGCTACTTTGCCCTAATCCCCCAACAGGAGGAGCCCCGAGGGATGCTCTATTGCAAGATTGGCCCACAGGATTTCTTTATGCTTTCCCTCCCCTTACCCTGATCCCACAATTTGTAAAGAAGGCCCTTCAGTTGAGAAGCAGAGTAATCCTCATTGCACTGTACTGGCCCTGACAAGTTTGGTTTCCCTTCCTTTGGCCTCATCTGGTACACCAACCATGGATACTGGATCCAACTCCAGAATTATTGTTGCACCCACAGGGGTTGATACGTCCAAACATATCCAGTCTCAAGCTGACAGCTTGGTTTCTCCACTTCCAGTAATCACCAGGCAAAAAGATCTATCCTCCCCTGTTCGTAGCATTCTTCTGACTTTACATAAACCATCCACCAGGAAACTTTATCTCAACAAGTGGTGGAGATTTACCACATGGTATAGACAGAAAGGATTAGACCCCTGCTCAGCCCCAGTTAGTACTGTATTGGACTATTTGTGAAATCTTCTCCATTCAGGATCAGCAGCCTCCACTATTCAAGTACACCTGGCTGCTATTTCAAATTTCCACGATGGTTTTCAACATTCTCCCTTGATCTCCCACCGTCTCTGTAAAACCTTTTTGAAAGGTGTCTCACACATTAGACCTCCGTTCAAAGAACCAATCGAACCTTGAAATTTGACACTGGTTCTGCAGTCATTCACTCGATCCCCTTTCGAACCCGCTGCCACTTGCGACATAAAATTTCTATCATGGAAATCCCTATTCTTGGTAGCTATTACCTCAGCAAGACGAATTTCTGAACTACAAGCCTTATGCATAAAACGTCCCTACATGGTCTTTCATAAGGACAGAGTATCGCTCTGGACTAATCCCTCCTTTTTGCCTGAAGTTATTTCAGAATTGGCCATTAATCAATTGACCTGATGGTCTTTTTCCAAAAAAGAATACTGCATGCATTTATTGGATGTTCATAGACAATTACGATTCTATTTAGACAGAACTAAATCACTTTGAAAATCTGACCAGTTTTTATCCTATTCAGGACCAAATCTGGTGAAAATCTGTTTCTAAGGTGACTCTTTCTAAATGATTGAGTAATTGTATATGCTTCACATACCAACAAAACAAAATTCCTCTACCAACTAAAGTCAAGACACATTCAACCAGATCAGTGATGACATCTGTTCCCTTTCATTCTAGGGCCTCCATGGATGGCATCTGTACAGCAGCTACATGGGCTACTCCTCATACATTTATCACTCATTACAAATTGGACTTGGTCTCCAGGGGGAGAGCATCCTTTGGTTCAGTGGTGCTCAGGAACATCCTTCCATAGGGCCACCCAGGGCATAAAGTAGCTAAGGACTCTGTCCCATCAGTAATGAATGAATGAAGAGTAACAACATCAGATAAAGAAGTTATGTTCTTGCCATAATGTTCCATCTGCGTTGTTGATCTTTATTCATTCATTACATCCCACTCTCCTTCCCCCTCCAAAGGCTCCTGGAGGTTCGGATTTGATCCAAACCTTGTTTTTAGGAAATTTGCTTAGAAAAAGCCTCTGCTTTCTCTCTCTGATGGGCAAACTCGATCTGAGGTAACAGGGAGAGGGGGACTATGGGTAAGCTTAGCGCGAGTGTTTTTTTTTGGCTGGAGCAAGCTTGTTAGAAAGGCCGACTCAGTTCCGAGGACGGAACAAACACCCATCAGTAATGAGTGAATGAAGATCAACAACACAGATGGAACGTTATGGTAAGAACATAACTTCTTTTTTCCTTTTATCAGTTGTATGGCTGTTTGCTGCTCTGTTAGATGTCAGCTAGTAGTAGAAAGTATGATTGCAGTAGGCAGATTCCCTGCAAGAAATCTACTCCCAGTCTTTTGCTGCCTAGAGGCAGAGCATGGTTATGAAATTGTACTGTCAGTCTTTCATCCCTAAGACCTTACAAAACAGACTTTCTTTGCTTAGTTTTTATTTGTAAATGCAGTATTTAATGAACCTTGCATGAGTTAAAATGGTGGACTCCTCTACTCCTGCCATCCTGCCTGTTTAGAAGAAAAAATTTGAGGCCTTGGCCTCAAAGCACTGCTGACCTACCCACTGAGACCTTAGAAAACACAGTATGCCTGACAGCAGCTCACTCATGGTACTGCAACCCTGCTTGGAGGCTGGTATGGCATCTGAAATTTGCATATTTGAAACAACTGTACTTGCCGATGATTGTAAGGAGGAGAGACCTCTGTATAATTTCACAGGGACCAAAGGGTGTACTGCAAATTCTTGTTAGAGAAAAAAAATCCCAAGATGAGTCACTGAAGTGTATGAGGGGTCAGAACTTCCCTAGTTAGTCAAAGCATACTTGGCACAGAGGAAAGAGAAACAGAAAAAAAGTTCTACCCCTGAGAATGTCCTATTAAAAGGAGTGGATGGATTTTTCACAGGGTCTACCCTGATGTCAGACTCTCTTACCACTCCTTAAAAGTGGCATTTAAAATCTTCCGAAGAGGATGACTTGAATTCTGATGAGCACTTCTTAGCTTACTCATTTCAGATCCTCTATCCAGGTCAAGTGGGCTCTGATGATGAGGATGCCATTTCCCCTGATTGTCCAGCAGAAATTGTCAGTACTATGAAGTGTTTTGAAAGGAAATCTAAAGAAATTTCTGATATTTAACAGAGTTACTACAGCCTTTTGGAAGTGGGCACTCTCATGTTCCACCTGAGCCACCTGTGCTAGGGGCTTTGCATCCACTTCCACAGCACCTGATTCCCAGTCTCTAGCCCCTAAAAGGCCTGATAGATTTTACAAGGTCCCCGAGGATATGAAATTTCTGTACAGAAATCCAGTGACAGACTCGTCCGTCTTTTCCTTGTCTGTGGAAAACCCCTTCAAATTGCTTCCAAATGCCATAGCTCTTCCCCACTAGCTAAGATAGCAAGGCAATGGACAGGTTGGGTAAAGAAGTCTATACATCTTCGACTATGGTTTTGAATTCTAAACTATTAGACTCAGATGACCAAAATTTATTTATTTATTTATTTATTTGAAGTTGGCTAACTGGGAAAGTCCATTGGGCCGAGGTGAGCCCTTTTTCAATGGAGGCCTGGGGAGGAGAAAAGCTCCACAGTATATATATAAATATCTATATATATATATAGAACAAACGGCCATTGTATACAAAAAGGAGGTCTCATTCAAGGGTATGTTGGAGAGTAACCGTGGTGCAAGGGTTAATGGAGGATGTTTTAAATGTGGGAGATATGCCTATTATCAATATGTAGTTCACCAAGATAGGATTACAACTGTGAACTCTGGGATTATTAACCCCCCCCCCCCCAAAAAAAAAATAGTTTTGCTATTCAAAAGGAGTAGTGTATGTTGCAGTATGTCAGGCATGTGGCAGTCATTATGTGGGTAAAACAAAGAGAGCATTTAGGGCTAGGATTTATGAACACATTTATGAAATTAGACATCATAATGAAAAGAATGCCCTATATAGACATATTAGAAAGAACCCAACACATGCCTTTAAATTCTGTGCCATAGATCATGTAGACCTAGGACCTAGGGGTGGGCCAAGTGATGAATTTTTAGAATTCAAAGAGTTAAAATGGCAAATTAAACTTAACTCTGATGAAAAGCCTGGACTTAAAGACAGGTTGTCATTAAGTTCTTATTTAAAACTAAAAGCAGCATATGTTTTATAAGTTTTTATGACACTACTTGCAATAATTAAAATGTTTTGTGAGTTTGTAATATATTATTCCATTATTGTAATATGTCTTTTATGATGTGTTGAATATTAATGTGTTTTTAACAAATGGATGGAACTGAAATGAATTAATTAAGAAAGGGGTGGAGACTTTGGTATATATTGCGTGTTTGTGCACTTTATTTTTATTCTGAAGAAGTCTGAAACTAGTAAGACAAAAGCATTTTGAATAAACTGAAAATACGCTCAGTACCTAGTGTGACCGGCTTGCTTTTGCACTTCTTTTGTTTTCGCTTATTGTAGCAGGAAGCTAGTTTACCTTTGAGGGTTTCTTGCATGTTGGTGAGGAGAGGAGCCCCATATGAGGGAGGGGAGGAGGTATGCGGAAGAGAGGGTAAGTCTAGTTGATGGGGTGAGGAAGCGATTGTGCTGGTAGAGCATTCTTAGTTTCTTATGAGTTTTCTTAATGTTGGCTTGGAGGTGAAGTTCAAATTTTAATTGTTCATCAATAATGACACCTAGGAGTTTAGTATGGGAGACTATTTGGATGGGAGTTTTATTATGGCTAACTATGGAAAAGGTATTTGTCTCTATTTTGGAGTTTTTAGAAGGGGTGAAGATCATGATTTTAGTTTTGGATGCAGTTAGAGCTAAGTGATTATTTTGCATCCAGATCTCTGTGCTGTTGAGTGCTGCCTCTGTTAATTGAACAAGTTTAGAAAGGGAGTCCTCAGAACAAATGATGATGGAGTAATCTGCATATTGGATGAGTTTGGCAGAGGGAATGCATTTATGGAAGCCTTCTTTATGTAAGGGAATGATGAAAGCTTTTTTCCAGAAAAGGGGTACATAGGATTCTTGGATAGACCAGTTGATTAATATGCAAATAGGAAGTGCAATGCCATCTGCAGCTAGTTTGAGGAAGTTAGTTGAAAGGTTGTCAGGGGCATTTGAACAGGGTTTTAGTTTTAGAACGAGTTTTTTATAGTGGATACTGGGATGGGTTTAAAGGAGAAGAGAGAGGGGTGGGGAGATGGTGTGGTAGGGGTAGAGGGTTAAGGAAAATAGGAGATGAAGGAATGATGGAGTTGTGGGGAAAGGATGTGGTGAGCTTGGTAACAGAGTCAATGAAGAAGGTGTTGAATTTGGTGGTAATGGTGTGGTCTTGGGAGTAGGGGTCAGGGCAGGGATTTGTTTTTTGCCAAGACTGAGGAGGTTGGTGATATGTTCCAGACCTTTTTTGTATTGAATTTATGGTTGGTTTGAAGTTGAGAGTAGTAGGCTTTGTGGTCAGACATAAAAAGAAGTTATGTCTTTCCATAACGTTCCATCTGTGTTGTTGATCTTTGTTCATTCATTACTGATGGGTTATTGGTTCCATCCTCGGAACCAAGCTGGCCAATATCAAGCTTGCATCAGCCAAAAACTCTTGAGCCAAGGTTCTACCCAGAATGCTCTGCTCCCTGTTATATCAGATCGAGTTTGCAAGTTGATAGAAAAAAGTAGAGGCTACCTCTGGTCATAACAGACCTACAATAAAGGAGTACATGCGATTAACCAGGAACCTCCAGATGGGGGACCGAGGGAGGGAAGTAATGAATGAACGAAGATCAACAACACAGATGGAACATTATAGTAAGACATAACTTCTATATCTGATGTTGTTAATCTTTGTTCATTCCTTACTGATGGGACAGAGTCCCCAGCTACCTGTATCCCTGGGTGGCCCTCATGGAAGGATATTCCCGAGCACCATGGAACCAAAGGAAGCTCTACCTCTGGAGGCCGAGTCCAATTTGTAATGAAGAATAAAGGTATGAGGTTTGGCCCAAGTTGCAGCTGAGCAAATATCATTGAGGGAAGCCTTAGCATGGAAAGCTGTTGAAGTTTCCATAGATCTTGTAGAATGAGCTTTCACTCTATGAGGCAAGGTGAGATTGTTTTTGTTGTAAATAAAGGTAATACAATTTCTCAACCATGAAGCCAGTGTAACTTTTGATACAGGATGACCTCCTCTAAGTGCAGAAAAAGCCAGAAACAGTTGGTCTGATTTACGGGTAGATTTTCTTTTTTGTCCAGATAAAATCATATTTGCCTATGAACATGCAAGGAGTGCAGGCAATACTCTCTCTTGTTAGAATGGTTAGGAAAGAACAATGGAAGGTCAATAGATTGGTTGATAGACTGCTATGACACCACTTTTGGTAAAATGAAAGAATTCGTTCTTAGTGATAACCTATCCTTATGGAAGATAAGATATGGAGCTTTGATGCCTAAGGGTTATAGTTCTGACAAGCGTCTAGCCGATGTAATTGCAATCAGTAACAAAGTTTTCCAAGAGAGATATTTTAGATCACATGAAGATGCAGGTTCAAAGGGGGGGAACTGTAAGAGCTTGCAGAACCAATGCCAAATCCCAAGGTTTTACCGGTTCTTTAAAGGGAGGTTTTAGGTGGATAACCCCCTTTCAAGTAAGTTTTACAGAGTCTGTGTGACGTAAGTGAGGAATCTTGAAAACCAATATGGAAATTTGAGATGGCATCTAAATGGACACGAATAGTAGAGGCAGACACCCCAGAGTGGAAAAGATGTGATAGGTAATCCAGTACCACTGGAACTGGGGCTGACAAGGGGTCTAATTGTTTATTTGCTGCCCATAGAGAGAACCTTTTCCATTTGTTAAGATAAATTAGTCTGGTGGACGATTTATGAGATGCAATAAGAATATTGCACACAGGGACGAGAGGTTTTCATGCCTAGCAATCATTAGAAGTGGAAAAACCAAGCTGTCAGCTTCAGGGTTGTTAGATTGGGATGAATCAAAACCTGCAGCTGGGAGATCAGTGTTAGGGATGGATTGAGGATCCACGGTTGATCTAGCAGGTGAGGCCAGAGGAAGGGAAACCAGACTTGTCGAGGCCAATATGGAGCAATGAGTATCACTTTGCTCTTCAACTGTCATGCTTTCTTCAGAAATTGGGATATGAGAGGAAGAGGAGGATAAACATAAAGTAGACCCGAGGGCCAAGCATGGACTAGAGCATCTCTCAGTGACTGACCCCAAGGGGGATTAGGGCAAAATAGTTGCTGTACTTGTAGTTGGTTGGGGAGGTAAATAGGTGGCAGCAAGGCTGGCCTCAGTGGTTGAGGAGTTTTGCCGCTATCATAAGATTGAGGGACCACTCATGAGGTTGTAGAATGCACCTGCTCAGTTTGTCCACTTTCATGTTGGAGCTCCTGGGAATATGCATTGCACTTAGAAAGTGGTTGTAAGCTATCGCCCATTGCCATATTCTCAGGGCCTCTTGGCATAACAGGTAAGATTTGGTGCCCCCTTGTTTGTTGATGTACCAGATCACTAACATATTGTCTGATTGTATCACAATAGTCCCCGATGGAAGGATGGAATGAAATGCTTGCAACGCTAGAAGCACCACCATCAGTTCCAAGACATTGATATGCAAAAGGACCTCTGTCTCCGACCAGGTGCCTTGGACCGAGTTTCCCTGACATAGTCCCCTCACCCATCAGGGAGGCATCTGTGGTCACTTTGGCTATCGGTTGATGGGAGTTGAAGGGGTGAGACCATTGTTGGGGATTTCGAGATGTCCACCAGATCAAATCTTGCTTGCATCTCTGAGTTACACTTACCTGAAAGGAGAAAGGATGTTGTAGAGGGTACCACTGAGTGAGAAGTAGCCAGTTAGGAACCTCATGCGGAATCTGGCTAGAGGAACAATGGTGATCGAGGCTACAATTGACCCCAAGAGCTGGAGTATAGATCGAGCAGAAGATTTGTGGTGACAGAGCAGCGGTTGAACATGTTGTCTTATTCTGTGAAACCTGTATTCTAGAAGGGATGCTGTGCAATTTCTCATGTTCAACAGTACCCCTATAAATTCCAAAGACTGAGTTGGGGTCGTGTTGGATTTCTCCCAGTTTATAGTGATTCCCAGGCTTTGAGCTGTTAGGAGAGTGTAGTGCAGGGCTTCTTCCAGTAGATGCTTGGTGGGGGCAATGAGGAGCCAGTCATCTAGATATGGAAACACCTGGAGTCCTTGAAGTCGCAAATGAGCAATAACCAGTGCCATGCATTTTGTGAACACTCTGGGGGCTGTAGAAAGACCGAAGGGCAGAGCTCAAATTTGGTAGTGACTGGCTCCTATGCAGAAGTATTTTCTTGAGCATTTGTCCATTTGTATGTGGTAATATGCATCTTGAAGAGCTACAGAGCACATCCAATCATCTTCTTCCAGAAGAGGAAGGATAGACTGAACCATGACCATCTGGAATTTCTCTGTTTTTACAAATTTGTTCAGTGTGCTGAGATCCAGAATTGGTCTCCAGTCCCCTGTTTTTTTGGCACTAAAAAGAACATTGAGTAAAATCCGGATCCTATCTGGTCTGGGGGAACCATCTGGATGACTCTTTTTTGTAGCAGCTTTTGGATTTCATGCGTTGCTGCTTCCCTTTGACTGAGTGGAACATTGGGTAATACTCTGGATGAGATTGGACAAAGATGGAAGGGGATGCAATAGCCTCTGGATATTATCTGTTGTACCCAAGAGTCAGTGGTTATATTTTGCCAGGCAGCAGGGTACAAGGAAAAATGACCCCCGAACGCTTTCAGAGGTGAGCAGTTGGGCAATGCTTCAGGAGTGCTGATAGGGTTGGCCAGAGAAGGAATCTCTGGAATCCCAGTTTTGCGGACCTCCTCTGCCCTGAAAAGGGCATCTTCCATTGGAGTTTCCCCCTCTGCCTCTAGGGGAGAACTCAGCATGTGCGTCCTGGAAAGAGCCCTGTGATTTCCTGTGCCACATCTTCCCGCTCCTCTGATTTCTGGAGTAGAATCACTGAGGAGTGGAGTGTCTGACACCAATGGCAGACCGGGTCTTGCCATCTTGTTCACACCTTGCTAGCATATCTTTCACTTTAGGGCCAAACAAAGAAGCAGCCTCGATGGGGATGCTCATGAAGTAAGCCTTAAAGGAGTCCACAAATTTGCAAAGGTGCATCCAGGCATGTTGTCTGGTTATTATACCCATGCCTGCTGCTCTAGCCACCCCTTCTGTTGTGTGAGAAATAAGACTCATGGAAGAGTTGGAAATGGACTCTAGGGTGGCTATCTGAAAAGCCACATTGTCACAGACCTCATCAGAAACAGCTCCTGCCAAGATTTCAGAGAACTGGTTGATAAGATCCCTCTGAAGCCTGGTAAAGTGTGCCAAATAGTTCAAAGACCTTATGGCGAAGGTCGATGAAGCAAACACACACTTCCCTAATCTGTCAATCTTCAGGACTCCTTGGGCAGATGGACAGTTTGGCTCGCTTCTGCCAAATCCTTCTTAGAAGCAGCTGCCACCACCATAGCATCTACTGGAAGACCTAGTGACCAATGGGGGTGCTCAGCTGGGGGTGATAATATTTTATCTGGTCTCTTAGGTATCGCTTCCATGGTATCAGGAGCCTTCCATGCATGCTGAATGATGAGCTGGATGAGCTCATCGGCAGGTGGGGTGATGCAGGAGGTAGTGGGCCGGGCACAAAAAGCCTGCAGGAATATGGATAACTCGGAGGAAGGATTAGAGGGCTTTCAGTCACCCTCTGTCTAAGGATTTTGAAGATGTCATCAAAGGACACCTCATCAGAGGGTGACCGTGGGGCCCTTCCCCATCATCAAAATCCATATCTTCAGTCAGTGAGTCTTCAGTGGTGTCCATGTGCTTCCTCTTGCATGATGCTTTGTGGGGTACTTCCTCAGTGAGAGGTTTTGGGGAAGACTGCAAAGAGGGGGTTTCCTGAGGAGGAGAAACCTGAGGCCCTTGTGCCCAGTGTCCAGTGGTTGAGGCTTGTAACAGTTGCTGCACAGAGGGGGGAGAGGACTCCAAGTGGGATTTGCCAGTGTTGGCAAGCGCCCTCTCCATGGCCTGGAAGGCTGGCCCACCCAAGGTGGGATGGGAGCCCAGAACTGAGCATGACAACCTCAGAATCGGGGTTACACCCCACCCTGACGAGCCCACCCCCAGACAAGGAATCTCAAGGGGACCGTGAACCATGAGAGAGAGAGGATCCCTGGAGGGTGCCCAAAAAAATTGGTGTGGAGCCAGGAATGCCCTCCCCCATGCTACAGCCACTGGCCTGAAAAGAGCCTGGTGCCCAGTGCACCAAGGGCCACAAGGATGACTCCTGTTCCAAAGTGAGATCCACTGTTGGAGTCAGAGGAAGGGAAGCTGCTATCAGCGTAATAGGCTTCGAAACTTGAGTAGAAGTCGAAGGAGAAGTGTACGTTGGGGTTTGAGGAGATATATGTTCACCTGAAGGAGGGAACGTGGACTTCAATGGTTGAGAGAGACCTCTGGCTACAAGCAACTGGTCAACAAGCCACAACACATCCTGTTCAGAGAGACTCTTGGTTGTCCTCATGGAGAAAGCTGATGGCGATTCTGGCCTTTCTAGAAAAGGACTATATTGACTGCCAGCAAATGGATCCAATGAACCTTTCTAAACATACTAGAAAATATTAATATACAACCAAACACCCTAATACTGGGTGATTTCAGCTACCCTGCCATTAACTGGGAAAACTACTTATGCACCAACACCTTTGCCCAACGGTTCTTGGAATTCATAAATTCCAATGCCCTGGATCAACTAATCCACAGTCCCACCAGGGGCTCCAATATCCTAGACCTGGTCATTACCAACATGGGAAATCGATGCTCCACACCTATGGTCACCCCCTAGTTGGTCAGGTCAGACCATAAGCTAATCACTCTTAACATCCACATCCCAACCCACCCCCCAGTAAGGAAACCTCCATAAAAAACTTCTCCAAGGCCAACTGCATGCTACTCAAGTCAGAAGTTACAAACTTCATGACACCCATGCAGACGGGAACTGAAAGTTCAACTGCTGAGTCCTACACTAAGGCACTGTACGAGCACATCCACTCATGCATGAATTGTGCCATCCCAAATAGAACCAAGATGCTCTCCTCCAAAAAAAGGAAGCCAATCTGATGGTCCCCTGCCATAAACAAACTTTACAACAAAAGGAAAAAACTGTTGCAGAAAAGAGGAAAATCCCAGGTGGCAAAAAACTCCCTTACCAGCCTCGGTAAAAAGCTGAGATCCCTCATAAAATCTTCCAAAGCTAGTTACAAAAATAAAATTTCCAAAGATTCCAAAGACAACCACAAGGCATTCTATAACTATGTCAAGAATCTAAATGGCAATGCTCAGATCTGCTCTGAGCTACAACAGAATGGCATTAAATATACTGATCCCAAGGATATTGCCAATATCCTGGCAGATCGATTCAGTGCCAACTTCACCCCCCCCCCCTCACCCCCTAAATGGCCCATCTCAATACTGGAAGATTGCCAAATCCCAGTAATAACGGCCACACAGGTAAAAAACGCACTCTCCAAAGCTAAGAATACAGCATCCATGGGACCAGATGACATCCCGGGCTGTGTACTACATGAACTACAAAATGAACTGGCACCTCACCTAAGTGTCATGTTTAATCATACCCTCACCTCAGGCTTCATGCCCACTGAGTGGCGCACAGCTACAGTTACCCCACTCCACAATGGGGATCCACCTTGGATCAAGGCAACTACTGCCCCATCAGTCTGACGAGCCTGATCTGCAAGGCCATGGAACGTATTATCATGGAACTTATAAACAAAGACATTGGCAACCTTAAAACACTGGACCCCACCCAGTTTGGGTTTGTGAAGGGCCGATCTTGTCTCCTGAACCTTATTGACTTCTTCAAATCAGTCTCCAGAGCCGTGGACAAGAGTAAGGCAGTCCACACAGCCTATCTGGACCTCGCCAAGGCCTTTGACACCATCCCCCACTCTGGAATCATAGATAAACGTACTAAGCTGGGCATTGATCCCTACGTCACTTGATGGGTTGCCAATTGGCTTACTGACAGAACTCGTACTGTAAAAGTAGCTGACTCCAAATCCAGCTCCAGACAAGTGACAAGTGGAGTACCTCAGGGTTCAGTCCTGGGACCGCTCTTGTTTGGCATCTACTTCTCCAAAGTACAGGCTAGCATTAAGGGACTCTGGCTAATAAAGTTCGCAGATGACTGCAAACTGGGAACCATTATTGAATCCCTAAATGATGTGGATACTCTACAAAAGGGCCTTACAGAAACAGATGTTTGGTGCCAGAGCCATGGGCTCAAGCTCAATGCCAAGAAATGTATAGTTATCCCCTTTGTGAAAAAACATGTACCCATGAATTATCACATAGGTGGCAGTACACTAAACAGTGAAAGTGTGATAAGAGTCTTAGGGACACAGGTGGACAGTGGTCTCACCTTCAATAACCACATCACCACAACAGTCAGGAAATCCTTCTATGTGGCACACCTCATCACTAAGGGCTTTTCATCCAGAAAAAAGGTGGTCATTGTCCCATTGTACTCATCCCTCATTAGACCCATTATAGAATACAATGCCCCATTTGGTATGTACCTCTCAAGACATCTGCAACAACTAGAAAGACCACAGAAATACCTCACTAAAAGAATCACAGGCCTAAAGCAGATTCCCTATGCTGACTGCCTTAAAAAACTCCAGCTATACTCTGTCACATATCGTCTACTCCGAGGCGATCTCTGCTTAACATACAAGGCCATGTCAAACCCAGAGCTGCACTTAAAGAAATCCCAATCCCTCAGAGCCACATGCTCCAGGGATCTAAATCATGTCATCACAATAAACAAAACATGCTGGAGGGATAGGTTCCTGACCCAGAGATTCCTCAGACTCTGGAAAAGACTGCCCATACATGTCAAGCAGAGTGCTTCTTTGGCCCTCTTCAAAAGGAACCTTGATGATTGGATGGGAGAAAGGAAATTCACCCCGGGGATCATGTCAGTCACCCTGATAGACAGGGGTTCAGGGAAGTAAATAGTGTGGGAAGAAATAGCCAGGGAATTGTTATGGCTAGGCTTGTATAGGCCCTAGGGCCAATAGCCTAGTACCAACCTATGAAGGAGAATACTTGGTTCTTGCTAATCCAAAAGGTGCAGAGCCCAGAACAAAGGATGTCTGCACCGAAGAAAATGGTGTGGAAGTAGTCTGCGCCGATGAAGTCAGTGCCATAGTAGTTGAAGGTGTCTGCACCGTAAAGGCAAAAGTCTGCCTTGATGGGTATGGTGCCGTCGAGGAAAGTGTTTGCACCAGTAATAAAGATGGTGCCAAGAAGGACTGCACTGAAGCACATGTTTGTGCCAAAAAAGTCTGTGCCGTGGAGTACAGAAGAGTCATACTTGGAGCCGAAGGGGATTGTACCAACGGTGCCAAAGGGAACTGTACCTGCATGGACGGTGCCGGTAAGGGCTGTGACGGAACTGTCAGAGCCATAGTTGTCTGTACCGGGAACTCCGGTGTCAGTATTGTTAAGGAAGACATGACTGGATCCAGAATCATTTGGGGCAGTGCTGAGCCTGGAGCCGACAGGGTCACAGGTGGCAGTGCCAAAATAGTAATCAATTTCACCTTCTTATGAGTCGACTCACTATGATCTCCAGAGGGAGAAGAGGGAAGCGACTTCAATGAAGGAGAGGAAGAACGCCTCTTACAGGGTTTAACAGGAGTGGGTGAGCCCTCCAATCCAGAAATAACCTCAGAGAAAGGAGACTTGAGAAGATCTTTCAAAATTAACTTATTCTTCCTCTCTTCAAGAGTCCTTGTAGAAAAAAATTTTACAAATCCCACATGGGGGATCCACAGTAAGGTGGGAGACATTCAGACAGTATACACAAAAGTCATGGCCATCGGAAAGTGGTAACTTATGGCTGCAATCCTTAAACTGCTTGAAACCAATGCTACTTTTCTTATCCGAAGTAATGTGGAGAAGAAGAACAGTTCCAAAAGGAAGAGGAAAGGCTACCCAAAAAGGGTAAGAAGAGAAAGGAAAGATTACCAATGATGGCAGTGAAGAATTACCTCAAAGGTAAGAAAAAGGGTAAAGACTAAAGGGAGAGAGTCTAAAGTATATGATAGGTAGGAAAAATATTAGTATAAACAATTGAAAATATTTAAAGTAAGAGCAATGTATAAAACTTTCAAAAATTAGACACTTAGCTGAGAGAGTGGTTTGACATGGCTGTACAGCAACATGGCAAACGAGATCTGAGGTAACAGGGAGCAGAGCATTCTGGATAGGACCTTGGCACGAGAGTTTTTGGCTGATGTGAGCTTGATATTGGCGGGCTCGGTTCCGAGGATTGAACTGATGACCCGTCAGTAAGGAATGAATGAAGATTAACAACATCAGATTTAGTTTTTTAATTTATTGCAAAGTTGTTTGTATTTGGTGAGGGTGCTGGGTGTTTTGAATTTTTGGTGGAGTTTCCATGCTTTCTCTCAAGTATTCATGAGGGCTAGGGTGTCTTTGGAAAGCCATGGGGCAGTAATAGATTTTACTCTTTTAGTTCTGGGAGGGGCATAGGAGTTTAGAAGGTTGGTAAATGTAGTGTTAAAGTGAGTAACAGCGTCGTCAAGAGGGAGAGTTTTCAGAGGGTTCCAGTTTATTTGTTTTAGGTTATCTGAAAAGGATTCTGGGTTGAAGTTTTTGAGGTTTCGGGTTAAGATATAGTTGTGTTGTAAGTGTATGAGGGGGGGTGCGATGAATGAAGGCAGGCAAGTGACACTATCTGAGATATTTTTAGGGTGGGAAACTAAAATCCAGTCTAGGATGCTTCCTGAGGAGTTATCTTTATTGGGTCTAGTAGGAGTTTTAACTATTTGGGAGAAGTATAAGTTGATGGCGTGAGAGGTGGAGGTTGATTGAATGGAAGTCCAGTTAATGGTAACGTCTCTTAGGATGATAGTTTGATTGGAGATAGCAGAGAACCAAGACAGTATATCTTCCAGAAGGAATATTATTACCAGGAGGGATGTAAATGGTGGCTATGGCTATGTTCTTGTGGTTGTTAATTTTTAGGAGGGCTAGGGTTAACTCGGCTGTATTGAAGTTTGGTACAGGCTTAGTATATAGTGTTACTGTTAAGGAGGAGGAAAAGAGTAACGCTGCTCCACCTCCTTTCATTTGGGTTCTGATAATACTTACTGTCTGTCCTGGCTAACTTGAACAAATTATCCCCCCCAAAAGACTCATGTAGTAAGCAACAGGCTTCCCAAGTGGCCAGGCACAGCATTAAATGTACCTATGATGCAGTAGAAGCTTCATCCAAAACTACTGCTACAGACTTTGTGATCATGAGGTTTGCTTCGTTATGTTCTTAGCCCCTTACAGAGGATATAAAAGCAAAGCTGTTAGATTATCTTTTAAGCATAGATTTGTTGTTTGGTCCAGAAGCTGCTGGTCTCTTCAAGTAACTTCAGAAATAGGGCAAATTCATTTAGGACAGTTGACAGTTTATTACTTTCAGTACCAGATACCAAAGGAATTATTCTGCCATGCCCATTTCTGCTTTTAGTGAGTCTAGGCCTTCCCTCAAATTTAAGAAAATACCTAAGAAGAAATTTCTGGGAAATACCTGATAGTGGTTCTAGATTTGGTAAGACCCCTACCCAGATAAATCTGAGTGATTATCCTCTGCTCCCTTCCCCATCCTGTCTGTTCTTACCTATCCTTTTGTAAAATACTCTCCTCATTCCTAAAACAATGGTTACTCATCACAACAGACAAGTGGGTCTTTTCCATCATTCAGCATGGTACAGAATGACCTGAAAAGAAGTCCACCCACCCCTTTTGTGGACTTCCCTTCACCTCCTCACAACCAGAATCAGCTGCTCTATCTTGTCATCCAAACTCTCTTCCAACAGGGTACGATAGAACCAGTTCCCCACAATACTTTTAGGAAAAGGGTTCTATTTCATACTATTCCTTGTGCCAAGAAAAGGAGGAGACTAGAGACCAGTTCTGGATCTTTCCACTCAGCACTTTTCTACAGGTTCCATCCTTCAAAATGTTAATGTAGACTCTGTTACCACTCATTCTTCGTCAGGTCTTCTTGGTGTTCCTTGACCTAAAGGATGCCTATCTATACATTCCTATCCACTCTGCTCACAGGAAGGTTTTGAGGTTTTCTACTGGCTCAGCACACTTTCAGTTCTCTGCTTTGCCCTTTGGGCATTCTACAGCCCCAAGAGTCTTCACAAAATGCCTCAGACTTCATAGTCTTCTGCAGGACACATGGAATGCAGATATTCCCTTACTTGGATAATTAATACAGGGCCTATCTCAACAGATACTCTTGACACATCTCAGCTTCATGTTATCCCTTCTCTAAGGCCTGGGATTCACCATCAACCACAAGAAGTCTGCATTTACCCCAACCCAAGATATTATTTTCTTGTGGTGCAGACTAAACACCAAACTCCTGCAGGCTTTCCTACCAGCAAAGTGCAAAGCCTATTCAGCTACTTCCAGTCTCCTCTTACCATTCACTCCTGTATGGCAGGGGGAGTACCTCATAGTTTTGGGGCTTATGGCAGCTACCATCCCCATTGTTCCTTTTGCCAGGTTGCACATGAGAAAGATCTAGTGGTACCTGAAGTCCACCTGGTCTCAGCATTCACATCCCCAGGATCCTCATCCTCCTCCCCTACATTGTCTAAAGATGGAAATCGTTTGGTGGATAACACAAAGCTCAACCTATGCCTGCCTTTCAGATTTCAGACACCAAAGCAGGAGTGCATCAAATGACTCACAGGGAGCCTGGACAGGCAACCAATAAGTTCAAGGAGAGTGGTCAAAAATATAAGATCAGAGCACATCAATTGGAAGGAGATAGCATTACTACAGGACCTACAGACCTTCAACCCATATTGGAAACCAGGTCCTTTGAGTGTTCACAGGTTCACAGACAACTAAAGTCATGTACATAAACAAGCAGGGGCAGGGGACACCAGGTCTTACCAACTATGCCGACTGGCTCTTTTAGTGTGAGATCAGGCCATCAAATCAAATCTCTCTATAAGCAGTTTACATCCCATCACAGGACAATGCCTTAGCAGACCAAATACGCAGAGCAAGGGAAGACCCCACAAATGGATACTGAACAGCTGGATCTTTCTAGACATGGTCCAGAAATGGGGGTTCCACAGATTGATTCATTTGTCTCCACTGACAACAAGCAACTCACATGGTTTTGCACCAGGACTTACTGTTGTCATGCCTGGAAAATGGATGCAATCTCCTTTCCTTGGAAATGGAAGTATCTTTATGCCTTCTCTTCTTTTTCCAAGGTCTTACAAAAAGAGTGCCCGAAGATCATACTGGTAACTTCCTTTTGGCCAAGGCACCATTGGTTCCCCCTTCTCTTCCACCTAGCCAAGGGCCAGCACCAGAAACTTCCCTCCCTCATGGACTTGGTTATGCAGCAGAAGAGCTCACTTCTCCATTCAAACCTATGATTTCTCCACTTCACGATATGGACGATAGGAATCTGATCCTTTTTAGACAACAGTTCTCTGAGGACATGCTGAAGGTTCTTCAGGATACAAGGACATTTTTCACCACAAAGTTTTACATAGCCAAAGGAAAAAGATTTTTGATATGGTGTATGACAAAAGAACAGGGCCCAGTTCAAGCTAACACCCCACTAGTCCTCTCTTGTTTGTGTGAGCTACTGAAAGCTGCGCTAACATATTAACCTACTAAGATGCTTCTGCATTCTCCTCTTCTGGCTAGGTTAGAGGTTAAGTACTTCAAGGCAGATTCCACATAAAGACTCCCACGACCTTTGCCTTGGCTCTGACCACAACCATACTACTTGATCTATTTGTAAGTCCTTTGCCCTAAGACCTTGCATAGCTGGTTAGCTTCCTTAAGTTTATGTCTTGAAAACCAACATCTCAAATGCCTCGCTTGTGATATTGAAGATACATTGGGACCTTCAGGCAAGCCGCTAACAAAAAAGGCCAATAAATCTAGGCTTGATTTACCTGCTGCTCCTCCTCCACTTCTGGACATCTCTCCTGAGGCCAATGTTGGCCTGGAGAACATTCTGGAGTCAGTAGCCACTCCTTCGATAGGTACCAGTATGGAGGCCATCAAGGACCCTACCTGCATGTCCTCGGGGGATATGCAGGTGTCCATTCTGGATGTAGGGGGGACCTCAGTTCATTGTGACTGAAAGCCCACATGGCATTCCACAGATAATTGTTCAAGAGGATGACCCTACCAATATCTTGGAGTGTAGGCTGACAAGGCCTTCCACTTTTAACTGCATGGGTGTTCCTCAAAAGAAGAAACTTAAGACTAAATATGCTTCTCCTGACCAGGAACAACCAGCAGATTGGCAGGTTCCCTATTAAATCAGCAAATGCTTAAAATAGCAAACGCTGTTTAATCGAACTTTTTGGCTCGAAACGGCAAAATCCCGAATGCACAGAACAGCAATTTTTTCCCTGGGAAAAAAATTGCTGTTCCGTGTGTTCGACATTTTGCCATTTTGACATTTTAGGGTCAATTATACATTTACTATTATAATATAGACCCAATTGGCATGCTTTTTCCCAAGGTTTGTTCAATGCCTTTATGGCCCTGAGACAGTTTTCAGCCCTCTTTCTTCTTTCTCTTTTCTTTACTCCCTCTACACTGCACAAGAGGATTTCTGAGGAGATTTCATCAGATGAAGAGGATTCTTCTGGGGATCAATCTCTGGCTTATTCAGCCCAGATTTATTCTCCTCTGGGATATGCTACCCCAGAAGAAGAATCAAATGGGACAGATTACCCTGGAGAGGATATCTCCTATGGAGAAACCATTGTTAAAGTGAGAGAATTTTTCAAATGGGATTATTTTCAGGTGTCAGAAATCCAAAAAAGGTATTATGACCTGCTGCAGATGGACTCTCCTTCCCTGGCTGCCATTCCTCCAGTCCTGCCAGCTTTCCTGGATGCTTTTTCTGCAACTTTCAAGTGCCTGATTCTCAACCTTCTGCTCCCAAAAGGCCAGACAGGTTTTGTAAAGTACATGAGGATGCAATATTTATGTTTAAATGCCCCTCTGCAGACCCTGCAACAATTTCAATATCTGCTAACAAGGCCTCTAGCATGCTATCTTCTACATCTATGCTCCCCTCTGACAAGGAGAGCAAAGTTATGGAGAGACTAGGGAAGAAAGTTTACACATCAGCCACCTTAGCATTCAGAGCCATAAATTACCAGACATATGGCCAAATACTCCTTGGCCCTCCTCTTGGATGCTGGTAAACTTCTATCAGAGCTCCCTGACTCTTGACTAAGATTCAGCTCTCTTCCATCCTTAACACCTCTGCTCAATTACATTGCATTCCATAAAGTATAGTTATGACCCTGTGGAGGCATCAGCATCTGGATCTGTCCTCAGGAGATTTTCCTGGTTCAGTCTCCAACCTTTGCCTTATGACATTAAGGCAAAACTCATAGATGTCCCCTTGGACAATAAGGCTCTGTTTGGTACTTCTGTTGCAGAACTCTTTAAATCCTTAGAGGAAAAGGGCATTTTGTCTCCCCGGTCCCTAGGTTTCAGAAGAACTACCCTGCCAAGACACCCTTTGTTAGGAAGCTTTCCAGGCCCCAGTCTTCAAAGAGTAAAGAGATTTTAGGAAGCAATTTCCTTCTAAGTCTGCTTTCTCACCTCCTGCATCTCAAAAACAGCCCTTTCAGATGAAGCCAGTAGTCTGTGACTACCTGCCTCCAGACACTCAAATCTCTCTCTCCCTTCACCCTTCCCTCTGCCTTTCAGCTTGGAAAAGATTACTCAGGACTCTTAGGTCCTATTATCCTTCAAAGATACGTTATGGTGTGGAAGACCCCTCCTTCATTCAAGGGTATTCCACAACCTCCAAGGCAGCAACTGGAAACCTTTCCCTAAGTCATTTCCACTCTTCTTTCCCAAAGCACCATTCAACAGGTACTACCTTCACAAGTAAGGAAAGGGTTCTACTCCAGATTTTCCTGGTTCCCAGGAAAGATAGCCCCTAGAGACCCATTCTAGATCTATCCCATTGAAATACTTTCCTCAAAGTTCCCTCCTTTCACGTGTTAACATTGCCTACTATTCTTCCTCTCATCCTTCCTCAAGTATTTATGGTGTCCTTGGACATCAAAGATGCCTATCTACACATCCCTGTTCAGGAAGTATCTTAGCTTTGCTATTGCTTCCTCATATTTTCAATTCTGTGCCTTGCCCTTTGGGTTGTCTATGGCCCCAAGGATCTTCACAAAATGCTTAGCTCCTGTCATAGCCTTCTGCAGACTACAGGGCAAACAGATGTTTCCATACCTTGACAACCTTCTTCTCCAGGCTCAGACAGCAGATATCTTACAGGAGAATCTTTTCTTCATGGTGTCACTTCTAGAGGGTCTGGGTTTTACTATCAACTACCAAACATCTTCCCTGGTTCATTCCCAAGACCACATCTTCCTTGTATGCAGGATACAATCAGACAGGATGCTAGCCTCCCTTCCCCTGGAAAAGGTCCTGTCTCTCAATTCCTACTTCCAGGCTGTGCTGCCCCTGTATTCCCTGACTGTCAGGGAGTTTCTTCGCCTTTTGGGATTCATGGCATTGACTATTCCCATGCTGCCACTAGTCAAGTTGCACGAGGAAATTCCTGTGGTTTCCAAGAACAGTATGGATGCAACACTCCTATCCTCTGGAGTTTGTTATTCCCTTCCTTCCCTGCCT
Organism: Protopterus annectens; assembly: GCF_019279795.1. Classification (NCBI taxonomy): domain Eukaryota; kingdom Metazoa; phylum Chordata; order Ceratodontiformes; family Protopteridae; genus Protopterus; species Protopterus annectens. The sequence goes on along the minus strand of NC_056743.1, from coordinate 796,880,672 downwards.
AAAACAGGATCTCCAGTGGTGGATCCAGCAAGTTTCAAGGAACTCAGGCTTACACTTTCAACCACCTCTTCTCACACAGGAACTGTACATGGATGCTTTAGACCTGGGATGGGGAGCACCCTTAGCCTCTTGGAGAGTCAGGGATGTATGGTTCCCCTCTTAGAGGAGGGAGCACATCAATATAACATGAGAGCATTGATTTTCGCTCTTCATATCTTCAAACCCTTTCTTTCGGGGGCTCTAAAATGGTTCAGAGCAATACCACTGTTCTCTAGTATGTCAACAAACTGGGAGGGACAAAATCTTACCTCCTATGCAGAATGACTGTGCAAGCCTGGGAGTTAGCTTCCTAGAGTCAGTTCACCATCTGGGCAGTTTACATACCCTCATCCCAAAATGTTGTGGCAGACACATTGAGCAGATCCATGACTCAGTCCCAAGAATGGATGTTACATAGGGATGTGTTTCTGGATATGGTTCATTGATGGGGTACACGTCAGGTAGATCTCTTTGCCTCCCCCATGAACAGACAACTTCCCAATTATTGTGCCAGAGTTTCAGACCCCCTGGCATGGAAGGTGGATGCCCTGTCTTTCTCTTGGAAAGGGCTGTTTCTGTATACATTCCCCCCTTCCCACTCCTCCAAAAGGTCCTCCTGAAGATTCAACAGAAACAAGCAAAAATGTTGCTGGTGACTCCCTGTTGGCCAAGACAGCACTGGTTCCACCTTCTTCTGCATTTAACCAAGGGCTGTCACCACAAGTTACACCACAGGATGGACCTACTCACACAGGGCAAGGTATCTCTCATACACCCACAGATGTCAACCCTACAACTGACCATGTGGATGATAGAGTTTTGATCCCCTTCAGGTACCTTTTCTCTGAGTGCATGCTGCAAGTTCTGCAGGAGGCCAGAAAACCTAATACTAGGAAATCCTATATTTCCAAATGGAAAGGGTTTTCCACCTGGTGTCTTTCAAAGGATTTACAACCACTAATGAACCCCAGGGGGTTGGTTTTATTGGCCTGAATTAGTCCATAACAGACTTAAAAAGGAAACGTCATGGGAATTCAGAACTGCCATATAGCTGAAACACCTGCTGTCCTCAAGGAGTCATTTGCATATATCCCATGTTACATCTAATACAAGAGGTTTTAAGGAATCAAACAGTGGAAAATCTAGCTTTGGGTTTTTCTTTTAGTTTTTTTACTGATTGTTTTTTCTGTGTGACCTTGTTACTCATTGTTTTAGACTTTTGTATACTGGCCGGACGTACGATTCAGCCAGCAGTGGACTCCCTCATGTTATGAATACTGCAACACATAGAAGAGAACGACATCTATGGTTATGGTAAGATTTTGCACGACTATTCTTTGAGGCCATATTTTATATGTTCCACAAGTTATTTTAGATCTATACTTGATTAACTATTTTCATTTTTATAAACAGCAATTTGGTATCATGTGATGCATCATCTTGTGTAAGTTGTAGTACTGTATTTAAAGGCATACCTCTCAAATATCCCAAAAATGTTTTCAGCTATTGGTATGTTCCTCATAAAATTTGTGGTTTTCTGGCAAATCACTGAGGATGGAACTCACTAAATAATAACATTTGAGTTTCAGACTTCATATTCTTCAAAAAAAGTATGCTAACATAAATAGTGTACTTCTAGGCTTATAAGAGCATTATTTAAAATCTGTCCCTATTTTGGGGCCTTTATCTATCCATTACTGTAGCTTATGTCCAGATTTGTTGTGCTGAGAGTATTGAGAGATATGTTTAAAGGTTTTACATGGTTTGTGTTCTCAATTCTGATAGAATCAAAGTATATTGATGAAAGTGCTTCATGGAGTTCATTGGTTAATACACTTACATATTGATGGACATAATCACCAATTAAAAACCGATCTGATATTGTCCTTTTAATTCTTCAAGAAATGGATCACGGATCTGATCCTCAGATCTGACTCAGCTGCATACTTCAGACTTTGGATCCAACTCTCGAGCTCCTCCCCTCTACCCATGATGCCCTAGTCCATTCCCAATACTTCAGATCTCATTTGCAGCTATCATGCTCAGACATAGGGTCCTCCTGTTGAGCATTTTTGTTAAGTTTTCTACTGTTTTTCATAAGTGAAAGTTAACTTTCTTATCTTAAATTCCAACCTTCTTTTACTACAACTTCCCTCTTAGTTGCCAGTTTCTTTTAGAGTAGTTACTATAATTTTATATAGTATATTCTTATTGTTACCACAGTTGGTAATTTCCATTTGTATACCTTTTCTGTCCTTTCTACCTTCTGTTAGAGGGTAATTCTTAATTACCATTGCTGGTAATTTTTCTCTCTGTAAAATATTTCTTTAAAAAAAAAAAAAAAAGTTTTATTCTGTTATATTTTCTCTACCATCCTTTTCCTCAACTGTCATGGCTGACAAGCTGACAGGCTTTAGAAAATGCACTTCTTGTGGGTACAAAATCCATAACTTTGATGCCCACAAGGAGTGTGCATATTATCTCAGAGCAGCTCATCTAAACAGCAACTGCTCAATATGTGCTGCTTTTAATACAAGAGTGTTAGCTGATGGACACAGCAAACTTATACTGAAGGGTCTCCTTCCTCCCTCAACTTCATCTTTTTCAATGGCTCAACCCCCCCCAGTAAAACCTCTAAAACCCCTTGCATAGAAAGTGCTGTCTCTGCTGAAGTTCCCCAGGACTTCTTCAGAACCACCTCCAAAAGTTTCAAAAATATCAGATCTGACATCCTTGGACCCAAAAGTACACACTCCATATCCAAAAATCTTCAGATCTGATCATTATTTCAGCAAGCCCCACAGCTGAGGCTTTGGATACCAAGCCCTCAGATCTGAAAGCTAATATGTGATATACTTCAAGAGATTGCTTCACAGAGTTTATTTTGGATCTGGTCTCTCCAAGGCACCACCTCCCCCCCTTTATGCAATCTCACAAAAAGCATTCTAGGCCCCAGTCTACCACATCCTCCAGGTCCTATAGGAAGTCTTTCCAAAGCAGATGTGGCTAGGAAGATGTGAAAGTTCCTCAGAGCTCAGATCCAAATGGGGATAATTTTGGCTCTGTCCCCCATTAGAGCCAAGAGTCTTCCAGCCACTACTCACACAGTATTATCTCCTCCTTTCATCCATCCTTTGGTTTGGTTCCAGAGTCAGATCCAAAGAGAATTACTTCTTTGACTCCAACAGCATTCCTGAATAGTTCTTCTCCTATTTTTTGGATCAGAATGGTCCTGGAGCTGAAATAGCATCAGATCCATGGGGCTGGGAACTACTCTGATGCTGTCAGATCCATCTTTGCCCCTTGGAGCCTCAGTGCTGGACAGCTTGGACCAGTTCCCTCCTCTAGGCATGGATCCATTCAGAGTTGTGATCTACCTATACTGGAAGTCTAAGCCCCATTGTGGATGGTCATGGCTTCTCCTTGTCTGCCTTTGAGGTTGTGGAAAGGGCTTTTTCTTTTTCTAGAGATCTGGTCTCTCATCCTTCAGATCCACCTTCTATTCCCTCTTTGGTTCTGAGCTCTGAGTCCATCAGGTCAATTCCACAGAGAGAGCCAGTTCCACCTAGCTTCCAGTCAGTCCCCATAGAGGAACTCCCTCTCTCTTCTGATGCCTCCCCTAAACAACCCCCCCCCAGAAGAGCCATTGGAAGAGGACATGCAAGAGGAGGTACATAGATTCCCTCATGGAATCTCTCACTGAAATACTGATTTTGAGGAAGGGGAAGGGTCCCACAGATCACAACTCGATGTCTCCTTTGGACACATATTAGAGATCTTTAGACTAAAATGTGGTTGGTCTTCTGATAATCTTTCTCCAGAGGAGTCAGTATTTTTGGAGGCTTTTGGTTCAGCCCCATCTACATCTTGGGTACCCCCTCCGTGGATATATTCATTGAGCTAGTCTGTCACCGGGAATGGAAGGAGCCACATTCCATTGAGCCTATACCACACTGACCTGACAAATTCCTAACTCCCCCATAAGTTAAATCTCTCTAGAGCAAAGGTGTTCCAGTAGATGCTATGGTGGTGGTGACAGCCATTAAAAAAGAGCTAGCAGAACAAAGTTGGTCTGTCCACCCACCAAATAGAGTCTATGATGCTGAACAGATTTGGAAAGAGAGTCTTTGCCTTAGTAATATTTGTCTTGAGGTCCCTTAACTATTTGGCACACTTTACAAGTCTGCAGAGACATTTGACCAAAGAACTGTCAAATTCTTTCTCTGAGTCCATGTTTGCAGAGGATTTCAAAAGATCATCTTCTCTGCTGGCCACTCTTTTATCAATTTCCAATGTGTCCATGAGGTTGATTTGTCATGCAGCTGAAGGCATGTCATGGGTGGCCGGATCAGGCATTGTCCTAAGGAGACATGCCTGGATGCAGCTATGCAACTTTGTGGAACCTTTCAAGGCATCTTTCATCAATGCTGCCTTTGATGGAACATCATTGTTTGGTCTGTCTGTGAAAGAAATGCTTACTCACAGTGAACAAGATCCTGTCTGCCGTGGGTATCAAGTTTTCTACTCTTCAACAAACATTCTTTAGAAATCAGAGAGGTAGTAAGGAAATGTGGTTTTGCAAATCTCAAGGACCTTTCCAAGATCTGCACAGAGGCAACTCCTTCAGAGGAGACAGTTCTAATGGTAGACATCACTCTAGAGGCAGAGGAGACCTGCAAAATCATGGTTTCCATGATTCTTTTCTGGATAGACCCTATCAGTGCTCCTGAACTGCTGCCTGGCTGCCTATTTATGGAAGCAGTCGGGGATGATTATCCTTGCATCCAGATTCCTGGGCTACTATAACAAAAGATACCTGGGTGTTAAAAATAATATCCAGAGGTTACTTCATACCATTTTCCCAACTCCCAATCTACAAAAGAAAGAAGCTTCCCGATGTTCCACCCAAAGGAAGGTAGCAGCCCAAGAAATTCAAAAGAGAGCCTTCAAGGAGGTCCCGCCAGACCAAACAGGATTTGGAACTTATGCTTCTTTTTAGTGCCCAAAAAGGGGACATGAGACCAATTTTGGATCTAAGCAAACTGAACCAGTATGTGAAAAAGTCAAAGTTTTGAATTGTCACAGTCCAGTCCATTCTGCCATTTCTTCGCAAGGATGATTGGATGTCCTCTATAGATTTTCAGGATGCATACTATCACATCAAAATAAATAGGCATTCCTAAAGCTATTTACAGTTTCAGCTTGGAGCCAGTCATTACCAATTCAGAGCCCTGCCCTTTGGACTTACCACAGCCCCCAGGGCATTCACCAAATGTATGGCAATGGTGGCAACTCACTTGAGACTAAATGGATTCAAAGTGTTTCCATACCCAAATGACTGACTCCTCACCACTTCCTCTATGCATCTCCTTCAACAATCCAGGGATTATTTGCTCCACATTTGTCACTTACTATGAATAACAATCAATTATGCCAAGTCAAATCTGACACCAGTACAGAGCCTGGAGTTTATTGGTGCACAATTGAACCCAACAATGCAAACTGCATCCTTACCAACTCATTGCATAGACACACTCAGATCTCAGGTTCATCAAGTTCTGTCCCATCCGTCTCCTCCAGCCATATGCATTCTTCAAGCTTTGGGGTCTGTGGCAGCAGCAATAGTCCTACTACCTTAAGCATGTTAATATATGCTTGCTGTTCAATGGACTGTAGTTATTCAGTGGTCTGTTCTTCAACAACCGCTATCTTTTCCAGTCAAGCTTACACCAATTTGCAAATACAATATCCAGTGGTGGATCCAGTCGGATAACATTTATTTAGGCTGACCTTTTGTTTTACCGCCCCCAATGGCCACAGTGACTATGGACACCTCCCAGTTGGGGTTGAGGGAGCATTACTTGGGAAGGATAGTCCAAAGCAAGTGGTCTCCTCATTAGACCAATTCACATATTGATGCCCTGGAAATAAGAGCAGTGCTATTGGTGTTGCAAGCATTTCAAGATGCTCTTCCTCTTGGGACTGTTGCATTTCAGACCAACAACATGGTCTTTACCTCTCTGCCAAGAGGCCATGAGAGTGTGGCAATGGGCGATCTCCACTAACCACTTTCTAGCTGCAATGCATAGGTCTATTCTGATCTCTCACAAGTGATCTGTCAAACAGTGGCAGAGAAAATTTTCTGTCATTGGGGCCAACCTTGCTGCAACCTCTTTGCATCCGTCAGCAACAAGAAGGAGTCACTGAGAGATGCTCTAGTCCACATTTGGCCATCTGGTCTCCATTATATTTATCCCCCACTTCCCTTGATCCCCAAATTCCTATAGAAAGCAATCCGGTTGAAGAGGTCAGTCATCCTCATTGCTCCCTACTGGCCTTGACAGGTGAGGTTCCTCTTCCTTTGGTCTTATCTTTGCTATCCTGCATGGATACTGGACCCAACTCCATAACTCCTCTCACACCCCTCAGGGATGAGTCACCCTAATATCTTAGTCACTCTAATATCTAAGCCCTGAGCCCACATGGTTTCTCTAGATGTAATAATAGGCAGACTACCCAGGCTTCTTCACCTATATGTACCATTCTATTATCCTTGCAAAAAAGATTCCACCAAGAAGGTTTACAAGAGCATATGGAAAAGATTTTCCCTTTAGGCACTGAGAAATAATGTTGACCCTTTTACTGCCCCAGTCTCTGCTGTTCTTGATTTTCAGGCTGCTGTTTTCAAAGAAGGAGGTAGTTTTTCTATGATTAAACTACAATTGGGGCTGCCATTTCAAGTTTTCATATAGGAGATAAAAAATAATGTGAGAGTGTTCAATCTCGCCTTTGTTCTTACACATGGGTTCGGAGCCGATCCTCGGCTCCGTGTCGGCCGCTTGCAAGCTCTGCATCAAGAAGAAGCTTGAGATCACCTAATACCCACAATCCCCCTCTGCCTTTACCTCAGATCTAGTTTGCCGCTGCAGCGTTCGCATCACTGGGTCGAGCTCGAGCACCTGAGATAAGATTTAGAATTTTATTCTTGTATTTTTTCTTGGTACTTTAGTGTTATAAAGCTGTTTAGTGATATTTTGTGTGTGTGTGGTAAGGTATAAGGGAATCTCGGTACCGTTAAGTTATAAAACTTAGTTAGAGTTCTCTTCGGGGCCTACCACCCCTTATTGGATTTGACAATGGATTGACTTTCACTACTGGATTTGACAATTTTACCGGACTTGACTTTTTACTGGATTTGACTATTTTTCTACTTATAGTGACATGTCTGAAAAGGCCAAATCAGGGTTCAAGCGTTGCCAGTGTGGGCAAAAAATGTCAGTAACTGACAATCATAGTTCCTGTGTCTACTGTCTTGGCCCTCTCCATCTGCAAGAAGACTGCTCTATTTGTCATTCTTTCAGTGGGAATGTCATGACAGATAGGCGCAGGAAACTAATTGACAGGGGTTTGTTAAAACCTTCCTTTCAGGAGGCTCTGGATGCTTCTGACCAGGCATCCAAGTCCTCGAAGGAATCGAAGACGTCGGAGCCCAAGTCATCGGCTCCGAGCTCTTCGACTAAAGTTAGATCACCGGTTCCACAGACTTCGGGGCCGAGTGTTCAACTGTTGTCAGTTTCCGAGCCTCGAGTCTTGGAACCGGTGATGGAGCTCCCTCCCTCAACACTATTGAGGTCGGCTCCGTCTTCGGTTCCTTCGACCCGTTCTTCTAAGCTCTCCGATATCGATGTGGACCATGTGGTGCAGAAGTTATTGGAACATTCGGCCCTATCCAAACTTATCTCGGTTTCCACCCAATTGGTGTCAAAACTTGAAGGCCTCCCATTATCTCCATCCCTTCCTCCTCCGAGACCTGTCCAGTCTTTGGAGCCGGAAGAGGTTGATCTACTGATTGTGGAGCCCTCGGTGCCAGAACCGTCCTTTTCTCGGTCTGCTCCTTTCACCTCGACTCCGTCGGATCCGGTACCGGAGTCTCGGAGCCGACGATCCGTCCTTGGTTCCGGGGCCGAGAGTCGAACCGACGTTTCGGTTCCGACTCTTCCTCTCGGGCCTCGGCGGATCGATTCGGCTCCGTCCTCGGGTCGATGCCTTCGTGCCTGTCTCGGGATTCTTCCCATTTCTTCGAACCGGAGATTCCTCGACTCGGGACCCGGGGCCTTCGATCTCATGAGGAAGGTGTTGTCTACCCAGACAACCACATCAGTAGAAGCAGCCTCTCCTCCCCATAAAGGACCGTTATCCTCCTCTGCACCAACGGCCACATCCAAGCGTCGAGCACCGGTGTCTCAGCCACCCCTGGAGGTGCCCCTCTTCCTCGGAGGCTTCTTGGATGCTCCCCGAAGAGGTCCCTAGGAAAAGATTGTGTAAGAGGAGACACTTAGATTCTCCACAAGAATCTTTAACATCCGATACTGACTTGGATGAGTCAGAAGGGTCCCCAAAGTCACCTTCAGAAGATGTCGCTTTTTCTGACATCTTGGAGATCCTGAAGCAGAGAGGTGATTGGCAGTCCCTCCCCCCTTCTGAGGATGAGTCAGTCTTGCTGAAGGCATTTGGTGCTCGCCCTTCCTCCTCCTGGGTCACTCTGCCCTTTGATGAGTTAATGGAGTTGATTGCTCGAAGGGCGTGGGAGACACCTGACACGGTGGAACCGGTCCCTAGGAAGCCTAATAAGTACATCACTGCACCCCAAGACAAGGCTTACCTCACAAAGGGAGTTCCAGTGGACGCCATGGTGGTGGCAGTGGCCACGAAAAAGGAGATGTCGGAATCTTCCTCATCTGTCCATCTGCCTAACAGAGATTCTAGGACTATGGACAGATACGGGAAGTGCATTTTTAGTTCAGCAGCTTTTTCTATGTGATCCCTGAACTATTTGACCCATTTTACACGCTTACAGAGGGATCTAGTCAAAGAGTTGGGAGATACCCTCCAGGGTACTACAGATGCTGCGGTCTCAGAGAAAGTTACAGCACATCTAAATACCCTTATATCCATTGTTAACTCATCCATGAGGCTGATATCATACGCAGCCGAAGGATCGAGTAGGGCAGCAGCTTCAGCGATTGCTCTTCGTAGGCAATCCTGGATGCGCTTATGTTCATTTGCGGAAGCCTTCAAGTCTTCCTTTACTAACGCCCCATTTGATGGTGCCACACTTTTTGGCCCTAAAGTAAAGGAGACCCTTACCCGGTGTGAACAGGAGGGAAAGACTCTGTCTGCTGTCGGAGTCCGTTTTTCCACCCCTTCCAGACCGTACCCCAAAGGGCAACGTGGTGGGAAAATGTGGTTTCGAAAACCCCAAGGATCTTTCCCAGGGACACAGGGTGATGCCCCTCTAGAGGCAGAGGAGGGGGCAGAGGTGGAAGACGCCGCCCTGGCGGCAGAGGGGGTCCGCAAAACCAAGGTGACAGGGATACCCCCCCTGGAAAACCTTTCCAGCACTCCTGAGAGGAGGCCCGACTGTCCTGCTCTGGAGGCAGTCGGGGTCGCTTAGCTTTATACCCTCAGGCCTGGCAAAACTTTACTACAGACAACTGGGTAAAAAGCGTTGTTACCAGAGGTTACAAAATACCATTCCTATCCACCCCCATTCCAAAGAGAAAACTCCCAGATGTACCGCCCCATCTGTGAGACCCAGCAGCTATAGAAATTTCAAAGCTGCTAGAAAAAAGAGTCATCCAACCAGTCCCAGCGGACCAAATAGGATTCGGGACTTACTCAAGGTTCTTTTTAGTTCCAAAGAAGACAGGGGACTGGAGGCCGATTCTGGAACTAAGCAACCTCAACACCTTGCCAAGAAAGAAAAGTTCCGAATGGTCACGCTTCAATCGATCCTTCCATTCCTACAGAAGGATGACTGGATGTGCTCAATAGATCTGAAGGACGCATACTACCACATCAAAATGGCCAGGGCGTCCAGGGATCATTTGCGCTTCCGGCTGGGAGCCAGTCACTACCAGTTTCGAGCCCTGCCCTTTGGTCTGACCTCAGCCCCCAGGGTTTTCACCAAATGCATGGCAGTGGTAGCGTCTCATCTGAGACGCCTAGGATTCCAGGTGTTTCCGTATCTGGACGACTGGCTCCTGTCTGCCACCACCCGGCGTCAACTGATACAGGCCAGGGATGACACCCTACAACTTTGTATTCACCTCGGAATTTCTGTAAATTTCGAAAAATCTTTACTACAGCCATCACAGCATATCTTATTCATAGGAGCGGAATTAGATACGCATCATTTGATTCTAAGGCTTCCTCCAGAAAGGATAGTTGCACTTCAAAACAACATTTCTCTCCTTCTGTCGTCCAAAAAATCCCCGGCAAAGCTGGTTCTAAAGGTCTTGGGTCTCATGGCAGCTTCTCTTATTGCGATACCATTGGGAAGACTGCACTTGAGAGTTCTACAATGGCTACTGTTTGCACAATGGTCGTTCCAACAGCTACTTCTGACACACGAAATTCTGATTACAAACACATGCAAATCACATCTAACTTGGTGGCTTCAGACTTGCAACCTTTCCAGCGGAAGACCATTTGTGCTACCCACGTCAGCGACGATAACCACGGACGCTTCCCTGATAGGGTGGGGGGGCATCTTTCAGGGACAGACAGTCCAAGGCGAATGGACCAATTTGGAGTACAATCTGCACATCAATGTTCTGGAGTTGAGGGCAGTGTTTTTAGCATTGCAACACTTTGCTCCCCTTCTTCCTCTAGGGACTATTGCAGTTCAGACAGACAACATGTCTGTAGTCTGGTACATAAACAAGCAAGGGGGAACCAGGTCTTATCAACTATGCAGAGAGGCCATGAGAATTTGGCAATGGGCGGAGTCCACGGGTCGCTTTCTGATTGCAACGCACATCCCGGGGTCATCCAACGTCATAGCCGACAGGCTGAGCAGAGCAATACTGTTGCCTCACGAGTGGTCCCTCAAACAGTCAATTGCGAACACGATATTTCGCAAGTGGGGCCAGCTTTCCTGCAATCTGTTTGCGTCTCCAATGAACGCCAAATGCAGGAGCTACTTTGCCCTATTACCCCCTCCAGGGGAAGTCCCCAGGGACGAGCTGGTGCACGATTGGCCCCCGGGTCTCCTGTATGCTTTTCCTCCATTTCCCCTGATTGCAAAGTTTCTGCAGAAAGCCAACAACCTTCAGAGGACGATAATCCTCATTGCCCCATTCTGGCCTCGTCAAATTTGGTTCCCCTTTCTATTGCATCACCGCATTCGGGGACCTTGGATGCTGGACCCAGAGCCAGATCTACTGACTCACTCGTCAGGAGTTCCTCACCCATCTCTCGAATCACTCCATCTAGCAGCTTGGCTGCTCCGCTTCCCTTTCTAGCCAGGTCTGATTCCCTTACACCGGCGGTTCAGAATATATTAGTGGCTTCTCATAAAGCTTCCACTACAAAAACCTACACCAGTAAATGGAAGCGTTTCGTCTTCTGGGCTAATTCACATCATTTGGACCCTGTTATAGCTCCGTTGAACAAGATCTTGGAGTTTTTGACAGAATTGTTCCATGAAGGAATTGGCTGCCATTTCTAACTTTCATGTGGAAGAATGTGGTGTGCCTATTATGGCTCACAGACTTTGTAAAGCTTTTTTAAAAGGATCTTTTCACATCAGACCACCAGTTAGAATTCCTACATCACCTTGGAATCTGAACCTCTTACTTTCTAAATTGATGTTGCCCCCTTTTGAGCCAGCCTCAGTTTGCCCATTGAAATTTTTATCGTGGAAAACTCTATTCCTGGTGGCCATTACATCCGCTAGGCGAGTGTCTGAGCTTCAGGCTCTTTCTATTAAACACCCTTATTTAATTTTCCACTCTGACAGAGTATCCCTTCGCACTAATCCATCCTTTCTCCCCAAAGTTTGCTCTACTAATAATATTAATCAGTCCATTGAATTACCCACCTTTTTCAAAAATCACTCTAATAAGTTAGAGTATATGTTGCATAAATTGGATGTCCATAGACAACTCAGGTTTTATTTGGATAGAACAAAAGATCACAGGAAATCTGATCAACTGTTTGTAGCCTTTGCTGACAGCAGGAAGGGTGTAGCAGTTACTAAACGAACTCTTTCCAAATGGCTAACTGATTGTATCACACGTTTATGAGGCTTCTAATCAAACCTTATCGGTCAAACCTAAAGGACATTCTACGAGATCAGTGTCTACATCTTTAGCTCACGCAGCTCGCTTACCATTAGACACGATTTGTGCGGCTGCTACTTGGGCTAAACCACATACATTTATCTCTCATTACAAAGTGGACAGGGTTTCTAGGGATAGGGCAACCTTTGGTTCCACTGTGCTCAAGAACGTTCTCCCGTGAGTTCCTCAGGATCATGGAGCTAGGGACGCTACCCATGTGTAAGAACAAAGGCGAGATTGAACACTCTCACATATAGAAGTTATGTCCTTACCATAACGTTCCATGTGGAGTGTTCATCTCGCCTTTGTTCTTACACTCCCACCCTTCCCACCCTTAGGAGGAACATTCAATTTGGTGCCTGGTCTGGAGTATTCTCCTTCTGCAGTTGCAATAGTTGTATTGTATGATACACTTGTGTGTATATATATATATATATATGTTTATATGTATATAGATGATCCTATGATTATGTAAATTTTGGTATGTGTGTGTGCTCTCTATGGCTGGTTTGCTTGCAAACTAGATCTGAGGTAAAGGCAGAGGGGGATTGTGGGTATTAGGTGATCTCGAGCTTCTTCTCGATGCAGAGCTTGCAAGCGGCCGACACGGAGCCGAGGATCGGCTCCGAACCCATGTGTAAGAACAAAGGCGAGATGAACACTCCACATGGAACGTTATGGTAAGGACATAACTTCTATTTCTTTGGCATCTGCCAAGTTATGTAAAGCTTTTCTGAAAGACACTTTTCTCCTTAGACCCCCAATAAAGGATCATTCACCTCCCTGGGGTCTGATGTGATACTACAACGTCTGACTCAAAAACCCTTTGAACCTTCATCAAAAATGATTTAAAATTCTTGCCATGGAAAACAACCTTTTTACTAGCTATCACTTCTGCTAAATGAATTTCAGAACTCCAGGCTCTTTCATCTGACTGCCTACATTATTTTCCACAAGGACAGGGTAACTTTACTAGCAAACCCTAC